>NW_023260045.1:0-2500 GCF_009762535.1 Notolabrus celidotus
GACCATAACAAGCTTCCTCTCTGGATGAGGAGGAGAGCTCCTCTAACCATGACCATAACTAAGCTTCCTCTCTGGATGAGGAGGAGGAGCTCCTCTAACCATGACCATAACTAAGCTTCCTCTCTGGACGAGGAGGAGGAGCTCCTCTAACCATGACCATAACTAAGCTTCCTCTCTGGACGAGGAGGAGGAGCTCCTCTAACCAGTGACCATAAACTAAGCTTCCTCTCTGTGAGGAGGAGGAGCTCCTCTAACCATGACCATAACTAAGCTTCCTCTCTGGATGAGGAGGAGGAGCTCCTCTAACCATGACCATAACTAAGCTTCCTCTCTGGATGAGGAGGAGGAGCTCCTCTAACCATGACCATAACTAAGCTTCCTCTCTGGACGAGGAGGAGGAGCTCCTCTAACCATGACCATAACTAAGCTTCCTCTCTGGACTAGGAGGAGGAAGCTCCTCTAACCATGACCATACTAAGCTTCCTCTCTGGATGAGGAGGAGGAGCTCCTCTAACCATGACCATAACTAAGCTTCCTCTCTGGATGAGGAGGAGGAGCTCCTCTACCATGACCATAACTAAGCTTCCTCTCTGGACGAGGAGGAGGAGCTCCTCTGACCATGACCATAACTAAGCTTCCTCTCTGGACGAGGAGGAGGAGCTCCTCTAACCATGACTAAGCTTCCTCTCTGGACGAGGAGGAGGAGCTCCTCTGACCATGACCATAACTAAGCTTCCTCTCTGGATGAGGAGGAGGAGCTCCTCTGACCATGACCATAACTAAGCTTCCTCTCTGGACGAGGAGGAGGAGCTCCTCTAACCATGACCATAACTAAGCTTCCTCTCTGGACGAGGAGGAGGAGCTCCTCTGACCATGACCATAACTAAGCTTCCTCTCTGGATGAGGAGGAGGAGCTCCTCTGACCATGACCATAACTAAGCTTCCTCTCTGGACGAGGAGGAGGAGCTCCTCTGACCATGACCATAACTAAGCTTCCTCTCTGGATGAGGAGGAGGAGCTCCTCTAACCATGACCATAACTAAGCTTCCTCTCTGGACGAGGAGGAGGAGCTCCTCTAACCATGACCATAACTAAGCTTCCTCTCTGGACGAGGAGGAGGAGCTCCTCTAACCATGACCATAACTAAGCTTCCTCTCTGGACGAGGAGGAGGAGCTCCTCTAACCATGACCATAACTAAGCTTCCTCTCTGGACGAGGAGGAGGAGCTCCTCTGACCATGACCATAACTAAGCTTCCTCTCTGGATGAGGAGGAGGAGCTCCTCTGACCATGACCATAACTAAGCTTCCTCTCTGGATGAGGAGGAGGAGCTCCTCTAACCATGACTAAGCTTCCTCTCTGGACGAGGAGGAGGAGCTCCTCTTACCATGACCATAACTAAGCTTCCTCTCTGGATGAGGAGGAGGAGCTCCTCTGACCATGACCATAACTAAGCTTCCTCTCTGGACGAGGAGGAGGAGCTCCTCTGACCATGACCATAACTAAGCTTCCTCTCTGGACGAGGAGGAGGAGCTCCTCTAACCATGACTAAGCTTCCTCTCTGGACGAGGAGGAGGAGCTCCTCTGACCATGACCATAACTAAGCTTCCTCTCTGGATGAGGAGGAGGAGCTCCTCTAACCATGACTAAGCTTCCTCTCTGGACGAGGAGGAGGAGCTCCTCTGACCATGACCATAACTAAGCTTCCTCTCTGGACGAGGAGGAGGAGCTCCTCTAACCATGACTAAGCTTCCTCTCTGGACGAGGAGGAGGAGCTCCTCTGACCATGACCATAACTAAGCTTCCTCTCTGGACGAGGAGGAGGAGCTCCTCTGACCATGACCATAACTAAGCTTCCTCTCTGGACGAGGAGGAGGAGCTCCTCTGACCATGACCATAACTAAGCTTCCTCTCTGGACGAGGAGGAGGAGCTCCTCTGACCATGACCATAACTAAGCTTCCTCTCTGGACGAGGAGGAGGAGCTCCTCTAACCATGACCATAACTAAGCTTCCTCTCTGGATGAGGAGGAGGAGCTCCTCTAACCATGACCATAACTAAGCTTCCTCTCTGGATGAGGAGGAGGAGCTCCTCTAACCATGACCATAACTAAGCTTCCTCTCTGGATGAGGAGGAGGAGCTCCTCTAACCATGACCATAACTAAGCTTCCTCTCTGGACGAGGAGGAGGAGCTCCTCTAACCATGACCATAACTAAGCTTCCTCTCTGGACGAGGAGGAGGAGCTCCTCTGACCATGACCATAACTAAGCTTCCTCTCTGGATGAGGAGGAGGAGGAGCTCCTCTAACCATGACCATAACTAAGCTTCCTCTCTGGATGAGGAGGAGGAGCTCCTCTGACACACAGTAACGTTAGCAGCAGGTTTCACTCACTCCTTTAGGAGAGAAGACGCCCAGAGTCCCTCCATCCTCTTTAATCGATACACCCATCTCTGCCAGCAGGGACTCTCTGATGGAGACAGAGAGAGACAGAGAGAGAGAG
>NW_023260045.1:7500-15094 GCF_009762535.1 Notolabrus celidotus
GTGTGTACCTGTGTTGGTGTGTGTGAGGTGTGTGTGTACCTGCGTTGGTGTGTGTGAGGTGTGTGTGTACCTGTGTTGGTGTGTGTGAGGTGTGTGTGTACCTGCGTTGGTGTGTGTGAGGTGTGTGTGTACCTGTGTTGGTGTGTGTGAGGTGTGTGTGTACCTGTGTTGGTGTGTGTGTGGTGTGTGTGTACCTGTGTTGGTGTGTGTGAGGTGTGTGTGTACCTGTGTTGGTGTGTATGTGGTGTGTGTGTACCTGTGTTGGTGTGTGTGTGTGTGTGGTGTGTGTGTACCTGCGTGGTGTGTGTGTGGTGTGTGTGTACCTGCGTTGGTGTGTGTGAGGTGTGTGTGTACCTGTGTTGGTGTGTGTGTGGTGTGTGTGTACCTGTGTTGGTGTGTGTGAGGTGTGTGTGTACCTGTGTTGGTGTGTGTGTGGTGTGTGTGTACCTGTGTTGGTGTGTGTGTACCTGTGTTGGTGTGTATGTGGTGTGTGTGTACCTGTGTTGGTGTGTGTGTGTGTGTGGTGTGTGTGTACCTGCGTTGGTGTGTGTGTGGTGTGTGTGTACCTGCGTTGGTGTGTGTGAGGTGTGTGTGTACCTGTGTTGGTGTGTGTGTGGTGTGTGTGTACCTGCGTTGGTGTGTGTGTGGGTTGGTGTGTACCTGCGTTGGTGTGTGTGAGGTGTGTGTGTACCTGTGTTGGTGTGTGTGTGGTGTGTGTGTACCTGCGTTGGTGTGTGTGTGGTGTGTGTGTACCTGCGTTGGTGTGTGTGAGGTGTGTGTGTACCTGTGTTGGTGTGTGTGTGGTGTGTGTGTACCTGTGTTGGTGTGTGTGTGGTGTGTGTGTACCTGTGTTTGGTGTGGTGTGAGTGTGTGTGTACCTGCGTTGGTGTGTGTGTGGTGTGTGTGTACCTGTGTTGGTGTGTGTGAGGTGTGTATGTGGTGTGTGTGTGTACCTGTGTTGGTGTGTGTGAGGTGTGTGTGTACCTGTGTTGGTGTGTGTGTGGTGTGTGTGTACCTGTGTTGGTGTGTGTGTGGTGTGTGTGTACCTGTGTTGGTGTGTGTGAGGTGTGTGTGTACCTGCGTTGGTGTGTGTGAGGTGTTGTGTGTAACTGTGTTGGTGTGTGTGTGTGGTGTGTGTACCTGTGTTGGTGTGTGTGTGGTGTGTGTGTACCTGTGTTGGTGTGTGTGAGGTGTGTGTGTACCTGTGTTGGTGTGTGTGTGGTGTGTGTGTACCTGTGTTGGTGTGTGTGAGGTGTGTGTGTACCTGTGTTGGTGTGTGTGTGGTGTGTGTGTACCTGTGTTGGTGTGTGTGTGGTGTGTGTGTACCTGTGTTGGTGTGTGTGTGGTGTGTGTGTACCTGTGTTGGTGTGTGTGAGGTGTGTGTGTACCTGTGTTGGTGTGTATGTGGTGTGTGTGTACCTGTGTTGGTGTGTGTGTGTGTGGTGTGTGTGTACCTGCGTTGGTGTGTGTGTGGTGTGTGTGTACCTGCGTTGGTGTGTGTGAGGTGTGTGTGTACCTGTGTTGGTGTGTGTGTGGTGTGTGTGTACCTGCGTTGGTGTGTGTGTGGTGTGTGTGTACCTGCGTTGGTGTGTGTGAGGTGTGTGTGTACCTGTGTTGGTGTGTGTGTGGTGTGTGTGTACCTGCGTTGGTGTGTGTGTGGTGTGTGTGTACCTGCGTTGGTGTGTGTGAGGTGTGTGTGTACCTGTGTTGGTGTGTGTGTGGTGTGTGTGTACCTGTGTTGGTGTGTGTGTGGTGTGTGTGTACCTGTGTTGGTGTGTGTGAGGTGTGTGTGTACCTGCGTTGGTGTGTGTGTGGTGTGTGTGTACCTGTGTTGGTGTGTGTGAGGTGTGTATGTGGTGTGTGTGTACCTGTGTTGGTGTGTGTGAGGTGTGTGTGTACCTGTGTTGGTGTGTGTGTGGTGTGTGTGTACCTGTGTGGGTGTGTGTGGTGTGTGTGTACCTGTGTTGGTGTGTGTGAGGTGTGTGTGTACCTGCGTTGGTGTGTGTGAGGTGTGTGTGTACCTGTGTTGGTGTGTGTGTGGTGTGTGTGTACCTGTGTTGGTGTGTGTGTGGTGTGTGTGTACCTGTGTTGGTGTGTGTGAGGTGTGTGTGTACCTGTGTTGGTGTGTGTGTGGTGTGTGTGTACCTGTGTTGGTGTGTGTGAGGTGTGTGTGTACCTGTGTGGTGTGTGTGTGGTGTGTGTGTACCTGTGTTGGTGTGTGTGTGGTGTGTGTGTACCTGTGTTGGTGTGTGTGTGGTGTGTGTGTACCTGTGTTGGTGTGTGTGTGGTGTGTGTGTACCTGTGTTGGTGTGTGTGTACCTGTGTTGGTGTGTGTGAGGTGTGTGTGTACCTGCGTTGGTGTGTGTGAGGTGTGTGTGTACCTGTGTTGGTGTGTGTGTACCTGTGTTGGTGTGTGTGAGGTGTGTGTGTACCTGCGTTGGTGTGTGTGAGGTATGTGTGTACCTGTGTTGGTGTGTGTGTGGTGTGTGTGTACCTGTGTTGGTGTGTGTGTGTGTGTGTGTACCTGCGTTGTCCAGCAGCTCCTGCAGGCCCTGGGAGAACAGCAGGTTCCGTAAGCGCTCCACCTCGGTCTTCAGCTCTCGGATCAGTTTGGCGTTTGGATCTTCGTTGATCACGGCGTTACAGCGGATCTGTTTGGCGCGGTCGGCATACCTGGAACGTGGTCACAGATTAGATTAAGGACTGAATGACTTCACACGTCTGTACGTGGCGCCCGGCTCAGGTTCAGGGTCTGACCTCAGAGTGCTCAGTGTTTCTTCATAGTTGATGTCAGCAGGACTTAA
The DNA here is from genome assembly GCF_009762535.1 of Notolabrus celidotus. NCBI lineage: Eukaryota > Metazoa > Chordata > Actinopteri > Labriformes > Labridae > Notolabrus > Notolabrus celidotus. The sequence continues at coordinate 10,305 of NW_023260045.1, forward strand.
AGCAGCGATCATTGCTGTCCGAGAGTTTCCTCCTGAAACACACACACAGCTTCTGTCAGCAGTGGGACTCTCTTTCAGTAACAGCATCATCCAACCGGTTTCAGACCTGCAGTGAGGGTTAGACCTGAGAGCAGGACTGCTGAGCCTCCATAGATCCTGTACCCGGTCTTTTTAACCGTAGTCGTACTCACCCAGGTTTTCCTTCAGAAGCCAGGTGAGAACAGAGTCTCTGTATGGAATAAAATCACTCTTCCTCTTCTTGTTGCTCTGCTGCGGAGGACAAGGGAACAGGACTCAGTCTCTGAACCGGATCAGTACTCAGTCTCTGAACCGGATCAGGACTCAGTCTCTGAACCGGATCAGTACTCAGTCTCTGAACCGGATCAGTACTCAGTCTCTGAACCGGATCAGTACTCAGTCTCTGAACTGGATCAGGACTCAGTCTCTGAACCAGATCAGTACTCAGTCTCTGAACTGGATCAGTTCATGTTCTGGTCTTATTGAGCAGCTGTCTGCTTACCATTTCAGCCAGAGCGGAGATCACCTTCCCCAGCGTGGTCAGAGATTTATTAATGTTTGCTCCTTCCTGCTCACAACAACAACAACAACAACAACACAGAGCATCAAGTAAACAACAACAACACACAGAGCATTCAGTAAACAACAACAACACAGAGCATTCAGTAAACAACAACAACACAGAGCATCAAGTAAACAACAACAACACAGAGCATTCAGTAAACAACAACAACAACAACAACACAGAGCATTCAGTCAACAACAACAACACAGAGCATTCAGTCAACAACAACAACACAGAGCATTCAGTCAACAACAACAACACAGAGCATTCAGTAAACAACAACAACACAGAGCATCCAGTAAACAACAACAACAACAGCAACACAGAGCATCAAGTAAACAACAACAACAACAGCAACACAGAGCATCCAGTAAACAACAACAACAACACAGAGCATCCAGTAAACAACAACAACAACACAGAGCAATCAAAATCTGCAGCAATAGGCGGTTCAGCTTTGACCTCTGACCTTCAGTCGTGTTCCCTTTGCCCCTGAAGAGTCCGCTCGCTCGCTTCCAGCCAGATCCACCAAACTGATCTTACTGACCTGCAGACACACACAGTTCATCAGTCCACACACACACACACACACACACACACACACACACAGTTCATCAGTCCACACACACACACACACACACACACAGTTCATCAGTCCACACACACACACACACACACACACCAGTTCATCAGTCCACACACACACACACACACAGTTCATCAGTCCACACACACACACACACACACACAGTTCATCAGTCCACACACACACACACACACACACAGTTCATCAGTCCACACACACACACACACACAGTTCATCAGTCCACACACACACACACACACAGTTCATCAGTCCACACACACACACACACACAGTTCATCAGTCCACACACACACACACACACACAGTTCATCAGTCCACACACACACACACACACAGTTCATCAGTCCACACACACACACACACACAGTTCATCAGTCCACACACACACACACACACAGTTCATCAGTCCACACACACACACACACACACAGTTCATCAGTCCACACACACACACACACACACAGTTCATCAGTCCACACACACACACACACACAGTTCATCAGTCCACACACACACACACACACAGTTCATCAGTCCACACACACACACACACACAGTTCATCAGTCCACACACACACACACACACACACACACACACCACAGTTCATCAGTCCACACACACACACACACACACCACACACACAGTTCATCAGTCCACACACACACACACACACACACACACAGTTCATCAGTCCACACACACACACACACACAGTTCATCAGTCCACACACACACACACACACAGTTCATCAGTCCACACACACACACACACACACACACACAGTTCATCAGTCCACACACACACAACCACACACACACAGTTCATCAGTCCACACACACACACACACACAGTTCATCAGTCCACACACACACACACACACACACACAGTTCATCAGTCCACACACACACACACACACAGTTCATCAGTCCACACACACACACACACACAGTTCATCAGTCCACACACACACACACAGTTCATCAGTCCACACACACACACACACACACAGTTCATCAGTCCCACACACACACACACAGTTCATCAGTCCACACACACACACACACACAGTTCATCAGTCCACACACACACACACACACACAGTTCATCAGTCCACACACACACACACACACAGTTCATCAGTCCACACACACACACACACAGTTCATCAGTCCACACACACACACACACACACACACACACACACAGTTCATCAGTCCACACACACACACACACACAGTTCATCAGTCCACACACACACACACACACAGTTCATCAGTCCACACACACACACACACACACACACACACAACAGTTCATCAGTCCACACACACACACACAAACACAGTTCATCAGTCCACACACACACACACACACACACACACACAGTTTATCAGTCCACACACACACACACACACACACACACACAGTTCATCAGTCCACACACACACACACACACAGTTCATCAGTCCACACACACACACAGTTTATCAGTCCACACACACACACACACACACACACACACACACACACACAGTTCATCAGTCCACACACACACACACACACACACAGTTCATCAGTCCACACACACACACACACACACAGTTCATCAGTCCACACACACACAGTTCATCAGTCCACACACACACACACACACACACACACACACACACACACACACAGTTCATCAGTCCACACACACACACACACACACACACACAGTTCATCAGTCCACACACACACACACACACAGTTTATCAGTCCACACACACACACACACACACACACACAGTTCATCAGTCCACACACACACACACACACACACACACACACAGTTCATCAGTCCACACACACACACACACACACAGTTCATCAGTCCACACACACACACACACACACACACACACACACACCTTCTCGGTGTCCAGGCCGGTCAGCTGGTCTCGGCGTCTCTGGGTGAACACGATGGTGAAGACGGCGTGAGATCTGGACGAGGTCTCGTTCATGTTCGTCGCTGCGACCGTCCTGTGAGCGAGAGTCAGAGTGAGAGGAACGTCCTGACCCCTGAGCAGCCGACCATGGTGGACCACCATGAGAATCACTATGATCCAAAGACCGGTCTCAGTTGATCCCTGTAAACACCTGCTCACTGTGAGGACACTAACCGAGCTTTGTTGCCGGCGTCCATCAGGTCCCGGATGTCGGGGAATCCCGTCACAGCCAGTTTGGACAGATCCTCCACGTAGGGACCCAGGATGGGGTGCTCCCGAACCCGAAGAGTCCCCTGGGACTTTGGGTTCAACAGATCCCGGACCCGCTCACAGTAGATCTCCATGTAGGACACCTGGAGGGGGAGGGGCACAGTGTCCAGTTATACCCCACTGTGTGTGTGTGTGTGTGTGTGTGTGTGTGTGTGTGTGTGTGTGTGTGTGTGTGTGTGTGTGTGGTTGTGTGTGTGGTTGTGTGTGTGTGTTTGACCAATCACCAGGTTACCTCCACAGAGTAGGTCAGGTCAGGATCCGAGTTATGTCCTGTTCTCTGGAACAGGTCTTCACACAGCTGGAGACAGAGAGACAGAGTCAGACCATTAGGGGCCAGAGGAGGTGGATTCAGGTCCTCTGAGACCTCTTTTGGACCAACGTGAACCCACCCGCACACTCTGGGGTCAGTCAGCCAATAGAAAACAGGTGGGACCACTGAATAATGATGGATGATCCGTCTGCTGCTCTTTAACCTCCACCCTCTGAGAGTTCCCTCCACAGCTCACCTGGACCCGTGTGTTTACCTGAGGTATGATCCCCTCCTGCCCCGGCTCCTGTTTGCCCATCATGGTGTAGCTCTTTCCTGCCCCCGTCTGTCCGTAGGCGAAAATGCACACGTTGTATCCTGGAACAGGAGCGACGTACCGTTAATCTCCAAACTGAACAACAGAAGTCTTCACCTGCTGCTGAGTCCATCACACCTGTCAGAGCGCCCCTTACGGAGGCTCAGGTGAGGGTCAGGTGTGACCTTATAACGGGGTCAGAGCGCCCCGTACGTAGGCTCAGGTGTGACCTCATAACAGGGTCAGAGCGCCCCGTACGGAGGCTCAGGTGTGACCTCATAACAGGGTCAGAGCGCCCCGTACGGAGGCTCAGGTGTGACCTCATAACAGGGTCAGAGCGCCCCGTACGGAGGCTCAGGTGTGACCTCATAACAGGGTCAGAGCGCCCCGTACGGAGGCTCAGGTGTGACCTCATAACAGGGTCAGAGCGCCCCGTACGGAGGCTCAGGTGTGACCTCATAACGGGGTCAGAGCGCCCCGTACGGAGGCTCAGGTGTGACCTCATAACAGGGTCAGAGCGCCCCGTACGGAGGCTCAGGTGTGACCTCATAACGGGGTCAGAGCGCCCCGTACGGAGGCTCAGGTGTGACCTCATAACAGGGTCAGAGCGCCCCGTACGGAGGCTCAGGTGTGACCTCATAACAGGGTCAGAGCGCCCCGTACGGAGGCTCAGGTGTGACCTCATAACAGGGTCAGAGCGCCCCGTACGGAGGCTCAGGTGTGACCTCATAACGGGGTCAGAGCGCCCCGTACGGAGGCTCAGGTTTGGGTCAGGT
>NW_023260045.1:15594-40594 GCF_009762535.1 Notolabrus celidotus
GTGATCCAGAAATGATCCCCACTCTTTGAGATCATAGCAGATACAGTTTTTAGAGACGCAGCAGTACTGAGGCCAAACAAGGGGTCCCATCCCTAATTTAGGCCCACAGAGCACAAAAGCTTACACACACACGCACACTGAAACATGATTTTCAGTGAACAACAACAACCAGAAGCATCCCATCGAGGAACTGAATAAGGATCACAGCATGGTGTCACCCGTGGGCGAGAACAGAAACACTCAGCTATACACACACGCACAGACATAAAACTGCCTTAGCAGACACACTATACAAGCATACGCACACAGCGGGCATGCCCTGCAGGCATCACTGGCATTTGGATGGCTTTGGCACAATGAGAGCACAGTGAAGACCAGTAGCGGGCTCTCTGCCACACTGAGCATCTCAGCGGTCAGTCTCACACACAGAGGCAGGTGTTCGCTTGGAAAGAGAGAACGCAGGAGAGAGAATAAGAGAGAGAGAGAGAGAGAGAGAGAGAGAGAGAGAGAGAGAGAGGAGAGAGAGAGAGAGAGAGAGAGAGAGAGAGAGAGAGAGAGAGAGAGAGAGAGAGTGAGAGAGAGAGAGAGAGAGAGAGAGAGAGAGAGAGAGAGAGAGAGAGAGAGAGAGAGAGATGGCCTAATGTCTATGTGCATGCACAGTTTTTTTGTTCAAATGTTGGTGTAGAGACAGACAATGGCAGCTGATGGCCAGTGTTCATGCTGCCAAACCCACTAGGCAGACAGCTGTGATTGCCTGCCTAATCTGGGCAATGGAGAGGCCAGGTGTAATGATGGCAACTCAGCGAACACACCTCTTCTGCACTGGTTAATGGATGCTTTCTGCTCCCCACTCATACCGCTGCTGTCAATTCACCATTTTACTGTTTGGACAGAAGGCAACGTTGGGAAAAGTGGAGAAAGTATGCTGTGAAAAGAAATATGTCAGCTCTTGACACCTGGCTGTCTCAGTGGAGCTGTTGTGTGAATACCAATCAGTGAATGTATGAGAACAAAATGAGCGTCCACTGTCATTGTCTTGGCGGATTTCATTTTTGCTGCTAGTTTGATGACGATCAGCACTGCCAAGACTTCTTTATGAATTTTCAGCCCCTGTTAGCTCATGCTAATGATGCCAACCTTTTAAGCATTACGTGCAAGGAAACTTAGAAATGTATGTGGAACTGGATGATGCACTGCTTTTTGTGTAAAATGCAATGTCTGAAAAGACACACTCCAGTCATCGAACAATGTTTAAGCCGTATGCTGTTGTAATAAGTGCGGAATGTAGTTTGGTATTGTTCTGATTAGTCATTATCTGGATGGCAGTATGTTGCTCCAAAACCTGTATATATTACTCAGCATTAATGATGTCATCTCAGATGTGCAAGCTTCCCATGCCACAGGCACTTATGTAGTCCCATACCCTCACAGACGCTGGCCTTTGAACTGTGCTTCTTTAGAAAGGAGGACACAGCGTCCATGATTTCAAAAATAATCTATATCCACACAAAAGTTTACCACTTTGCCTCAGTCCATCATCAATGGGCTCAGGACCACAGACAATTCCTGTTTCTACACACCGTCCCAGCTCTTTCGGAATGAGGTTGTACATTCATGAGACAGCAAACTCCAAATGACTTCCCCACTACAGCCAAAAATTACAATTTACTACATTTGAAGGCTCTTATTTAAATTGAAATTACAGCTACAGCTACAGCTTACAGTTTACAGAAGATCCTGATAAATTATTGACCCCATTAACATTATTAAACATTTTAAAACCACGTTAATTTCTCCCTGGATGTTCATGATATCATTGCATAACCTGGACTTAATCAGTGCAACTAGTTGAGCTTTTCTTGTTTGCACCAGATCGGTTAAAAACTATTGTAGTTGCAGCACTACCCTTCGACTCACTGTAAGGACAGTAGGAACAACTGACAGCTCCAGAGTTGTTACGACAGCGGGATTGTTACCACTCACCCAGAGAAAAATGGGGTCAAAAGAAATGTAGCTGGACTACTCTGTTTCGTTTTCTGGATATTGCTGGTGATTTCATCACTGTAAAACTTCAATGTGGCCTGACTTCATTCCAGCTGCAGCATTGTTTGGGCAGAATGACAGTGATTCCAAAAATCATCAGGGAAGCATGACATGGTTTCATCATTGCGGAGAACATTTTCATTCCTCTACTTGCTGGGTGTAAACTATTTTTGCGAGCAGTGCTACAAAATAGACTTAGCGTGAGCTGATGGTTTGGATTCACACAAAAATACACGCACACTCATACACACATCCACACACACATGGTACTCTAGGAGCCGGTGCCATTTGCCAGGTTTACTAATTAAACAAATTCACTTGGCCAGCATGCTTGAAGAGGAAGCAGACTGCTTGATACAAACTGCTAGTGTTCCTGCTTTCCAAACATAGACACATACACACGCACACACATACATACACACGCACACACACAGGCACACACACACATGCACACACACACACACACACACACACACCACACCACACACACACACACACACACACACACACCACACACCACACTCACTCACTCACTCACTCACTCACTCACTCCCTCACTCACTCACAGAGGGCCACTACAGGAAACCTGAGACTGTGTCTGGCAATTTGGCACTGTGCACTTCTATTATGTTTCATCACTGTTTCAGCAGGGCTCTAAAATGTCTGTTAAACAAAGGCAAAATATTTATTGGGTCATATTTTGTTACATGGCCAGCAATAATGCTGAATCACCTTTGGGAGAGGTTTCTGTTGTAAATGCACTGAAGTGTATGCAGACGCTGTGAAGAGATTTATGGGCTGCATGAGGAGGAGGGCAGAGACGTAAAAAGCGATGGAGAGGAGTGGTAATGATGCAAGTGATGGTGATAAGAATTATGAATGCTGTAATGATGCTGCTGAAGATCAGTCTGAGAAATAGTGTGGCCATGAGGAGAAGTTTGGATGATGTGATGATGAAAATGTGGGTACGATAATGACGATGCTGTAGCGCTTATGATTCCAGTAGCAACACTGACAAAGATGATGCTTGTTTCTTTGAAGGATGATGTAACATCTGCTAAAGAAGAGTTTGAGTAAATGTTATTTGATTGTATCTGAGTCAATGCGCTCATGTGTAGTGACTCATTTAAACTGCCAGAAATGTTCCATGAGCCCAGGAACTATTATGGGGCCTTTTTTCCATCTAAGTTGGAGAAATATTTGACTAAATATAGCTATTTTACATATTCCCTAATTGTTTATTGCCTTTTACTTGTTTTGGTGCCAGTACTTTTTGGTGGACCAAGGAACCGTTTTCCTTTTTGTTTTTCATTTTGGCTGGAGGAACCCTGTCATAAATTTAGTTCCCCTACATAGATTTAAGGCACAGAAACAGTCAAGGAACAGATGAGGTGCATGGCTGTTAGTTATCCTTCCTTTAAAGTCTAGACTTAGCACAGTATCTTCTATTCTGTTGCTTTCGTGAATACTTCATATACTGTTGGTTGGTAGCGAGCGATACAAACATATTTAGTATATTGCAAGTGGCTGTAGGACTGTTTCTGCTTTCTAGTGTAAAATATTTCCATACTGCTGATATTTTAGCCCGAGGTTGCTCATGCTACCGTACTTCTGGTTTGCTCTCTTCTGTAAATTATGCTCAGTTTACGACCGCAGGTGTAAATGATCGGGTTGCGATGTTTGGCTCAAATTGTTGATCCCTGATCAGTTGAAAAATCTAAATAGTGACTCAGGTTCAGAGGTTGAGATCAGGATTGGGACATCCCTGAAGGTGTCAGACTTAACAGGGGATTTCATCATTTTTTTAAGTGACACCTGCTGTACAACAGCACAAACATATAGTTAGCAACTACAAAGCCTGTAACAGGGGCGAGACCAGGAAGCAGCCTGGTTGGCCATCCCCCTTCCCCCATTGACCACCTCAATATTTCTAAGCTTTGGGTTTGGCTATTTGTCTTTTCAGAGGCAGGATTTATGTGAAAGTCTATCATTTGGGCTATCATGCAGCAACAGACTGCAAAGCGCTTTATTTGCATTTCATAGCACATTTATTTTTGTTATTACTTTGAATTGAGACTGAAGAAAAACATCTTTCTTTTCAAACATTATAGATATAAGCTAAGTATATGTACATGACATGATGACAGCTGTTCAATAAGTGGAAACTGTATTTTATTTTTTAACTTTGAGAGGTGTGAAGCTAGCTGTTTGCTCTTATTTCAAGTTTGTATGCTAAGCTGGGTTAACCAACTGATGACTCCAGCTTTATGCTTAGTTGCAAGTACAGCTATCAGTGAAGGGGGCTTCAGTTCCTTGTTAAAACATTGAGTTTATTTCCCAAGGCTCTTTTGTACCTTGAATCGTGGGTTTTAGAAGGTTATTATCGATTATCAATTTCTTTTTAACGGTGGGTCACAATAAATGTATTTTCTTGTCAGCTCCTCATCGCATTGATCATTGTTTTCCATTGCTTGATTGCATTTAACTTCCTCACTGTTGCCTTTTTTGGTGGTTTTAGTTCTGATACATGCTAAGATCGTTCTTAGCCATTACCGCTGCCAGTATCTGCATGGTTCATGGTTCATGTAAGCTCTGTGTGTTGCTGAGATCCAGCCTCATTGCCATTGCAACTTGGATGCCCGTTCGCTTCCCTCCATACCTTCCACGCTACCTCTCCCCCCAGTCGACCATTTCCTCTTACCCCGCCTGCTGACTTTCTAGAGCCCCATATCAGTCCCTCCTCTGTTTTTCTCTTTCTTAGTTCCCCCAAGCCTGACAGTCCCTCGGGGCAAGTCCCCCCTGGTGGCCCGAGAGGGTGACACAGTGGAGCTGGAGTGCCTTGTTTCAGGAAAACCCAAGCCCATCATCCTGTGGTCACGGGCCGATAAGGAGGCGCCTATGCCGGATGGCAGCATGCAGATGGAGAGCTACGATGGTGTGCTGCGTATTGTTAATGTATCCAGGGAGATGACCGGATCGTACCGCTGCCAGACCAGCCAGTATAACGGGTTTAACGTGAAGCCGCGGGAGGCCATAGTGGAGCTGATTGTTCAATGTAAGTAGACCTACTTAATGTTTTTTTTTCCCTATGTAAATGTGTCTATAGTTGTGTTTATATATGCATTTTAAACTTGTGTGTATGTGGATGTACTCTGCATCACTTGTCCCTCTGATGTATTTTCTTTCTATGCTGTATAATTAATCTTTTCACCTTCCAGTCCTGTGTGACTAAAATTAAACATTCTTATATTTCTTTCCTGACACGCCCATCCAATTTCTCTCAGACGGCAGTAAAATTAGTTCAATCCCCTGGTACCCAGGGTCAGGTCTGAGAGGGAAGAGCTCTGACGGGAGGACTTTATCCACAGATTGTAAATCAAGCTGAACTAATATCAGAGAAGAAAAGCTCTGAGTGCTTATGCTCATGTCAAAGAAGACCCAAAGAATGATTGCAACTATATCCTCAGGCCTTCGACCCCCCCCCCCCAACCCCCCCACTCTCTGAGAAACCCCTTTCTAAGATGTGACATTCAAAGATGGCTTAACAGCTAATTAGGGAGCGGCTAATTTATTCTGGCTAGTATTCATTTTGTATTCATTTATGGAGATTTGAATAGGATTTTTCGAATGTACGTCAGGGATTCAAAGCATTGTTGTCACTCATTCAAGGGACGGGTTCGTTTCTCTCTGCTATGAAACGAACTGAAAATGGATAGAAAGGAAATGAAAGTGATCCATGTGGGGTGCTACCGTTCTCTGGCAAGTGATTGTAGAAAATAGAAAAACCGAGTGTCATAGCCAGAAACCAATTGTTGTGATCCTGGCCTACTTAGTTAATCCACACATCCATCCATTTTAAGCTTATCGAGAGGAACCTGTGTGGCAGTTTGTTCTCCTTGAACTACTTCCATACTGTATAAACATAAAGCAGCAGACTCTGTGCTGACAGACATCCTCATTATTGGACACTACCACATAAAAGATGGCAGAAAACATCCAACATGGTCTTAATTGTGAGACTTGAGCCTGAGTTACAGCCACAGCTGCATCAGGGCTTGGATGCATACGAACTTGACACACCCACTACTAACATGTTCATCAGAAAAGGAACCAGAACAGCCGTTTTCCATTTATGCCACCGAGGATTAGAGAAAAACTCTGCCCTCATTTTATTATAAGAGTTGTATTGTACTTTTTGCTATGGATTTCATATTTCAGCTTAGCCACAGTAACCCACTGTGCTGTGTTAAGGGAATTAACAGAGTTTTGTGTGCTTTGAAGAAGACTGTGTTAAATTCTAAGGCTGAATTGATTATGATTATTCATTGATGACAGCCCATATCAAAGGTTTGTGGCTTTGGTACGCACCATTGCCGACACCAAAAAGTAAACAAAGGATTTGGACTCTAAGACTCCCTTCATTAATTAGTGATACTCGCTGGCTCTGCTGCTTCATGTAAAGAAGGTGTGTGTTAGAGAAATATTGTTGCAGGCAAATTGAAAGACTGGTGTAATTGCTTTTTTTTTTTAAACTCAATTAGACACTGCTAAATCTTCAATCTTAGCAAGTGTTTGAATATTTTTATAGGCAGATTATTTTTTTTACTTATTACAAGCTTGAGGCCTCCATTTTTTCCTTTTAATTCTTGAAATAAGATGCTTATGTGTACTTATCATGTGAATGTGGCTTATATTAAAACTAATCAGATATTTTTGACTTGAAGTTAGACAATTATCCTTCTAAGTTTTGAGTTTTTGCTGTTTAAAATTCAGCTTTTATTGAACTTTCCCTCAGGTTGTTCTTTGCTGTGACATTTAAATAACTTTTAACTGTACGGTGATCCACACGAAGCAAACATGCCCACATATCATCTGCATCTCAGCTCTTAAAAACCAAAATGGATGAGTTGATGATGCTGCTCCATCTCAGTAGAGAGCAGTTTACTGCCTCAAGTAATATGCAGGAAAGAGGTCACAATGATCTCTCCTAACATTTGGAAAGCAGCAGGAGCACGTAATGTATTCAGTTTACAATTTATCTCTGAGCTGGACAATTAGAGTCAGAATAAAAGTAAGTAAGCCTTCAGTGACCAGCCGCTTCTTAGTCAACAGCTTCAATTACACAGCAATTACGTGAATTACATTTTTTTCTTGGCATCAACATCGTATACGAGAAGTTTTGATCTAAATCACCAAAAAAAGCTTTCTTTGGATTAAACTAAAAGACGATGTAGAAGATTAAGAGAATAAAAAGTCTTCAGGACTCAGTTAGAAACAGAAGGATTTTTAACAAAATAAAGACTTTGGATCTTTGGTGTATTTATCATCTGGCTTACACATTTGGAGCTCAAACTTTCTTTTTCTAAATTTAAATCAAATTCAACAAGTTGGGCACACTTTGAGATGTTGAGGTCATGTAACAAAAAAATACCACATCCAACAAAAGATGCTTGTGGAATTGGCCCTTATTTAAAACCTGGTGTAGATAACAGCGCAGATATGGGGGCAGAAAATCAATGTACGACAGGGTTCAGATGTGATATATCAATCATTCGTACTCGTGGCCAGTCAGAGAGTACCCATGATCAAGTATTGATAAACGTGGTGGCTGAAAACAATCGTCATTTAAATACCACACCCCTAAATATTCACGATCCAGCTGGCATTTACAACATGGGGGGGACACATCATGGCAAAAAAGCGAAATTTCCCTGAGCTGGAGATCGACACCATAAATCTGTGTTCCTTGGCAGCCTGAAAAGCGGCATTAAAGAGAGTTAGAAAAACCACAGCTGGAAAATAAAATCACTGCAACCGTCAACAGTGTGGGTGTGGAAAATTCAACCCCAGCTGAGGTTTGAATATTTAATTCAGACATCTCTCTTAAGACCTAATTTATTCATCTATGGTATGTAACTTTTATAGGACTTGATATAATGAAGTCTTTACATTTAGGTAAAACAAAGGGTCAGACCTTAAGATTGCTACTCAAGGCGCTGTGTCAAGCTTGCATTGAGCAACAACATTTTCAGCACCAAGGACAGTGCATGCCATTTCAGAGGGTAGGTATATCACAAGCGAGCTCAACATACCCAGGCTTTCTTTGAGTAAGCTGGCAACACAATGCCTTAAGCTCCAGCTGGAAATAACGGTATCTGTGAAGTCAGGCTGGTATAATGAGAAGAAGTGATGAGTAGATTGAAGTTATAGCAGAAAAAATATAGACCACTGCTGCAATTCAGAAAAGAAAGGAATCCTGCAGATTACATGCTTAGCGCCACAATTGATATCTAATGTGACAGCTGCACTCAGAACAACTCTGACACTTTAGTAATTTGATTTAATTTGTTTTATTTATAAAGGCACCATGTAAAACATTGAACATAAATGTTAGTATTTGATGCACTGTACCAAAGATGGCTTAAAGCTATCACTTTAACAACGATACAAGGCTAACCCTAGGAGCGTGGGCTCTGGGACGGCTGCACCGTCTGCCTCGGCTAATGTTCGTACCACAATAAAGAGCTTATTACCTGAAATAGTGTCAAAGTACAGCTTACCTAATCTCCACTTTGAATATTCATCTATAATGAATAAGTGTCATATTAACATATGTATGTTCTGGTTTCATTTATTGAGACATTACCCAGTCTCCTTTGCTTTGATGAATATAAAATGATCAGTTGACCAGGACTATGTGTGGGTGCTGAACTGATCCACTTAGTATCTTTGTGTAGATAGAAGTTTATGTTTTTTGTCAGACTGCTGGAAGACATTTTTACACTTTTCTCAGCTCTGGCAGCTCATTATTCTGTACTTTTTATCATTAAAGGCACGAGGTGATAACAAGTAGCAGATGTCAAGCTGCTAATGAAATGCATGAGGTCAACAGCAACATTATTTTTTGTTTGTTTATCACTTGTCTTCTAGGATTCTTTCCACTAATGTGCACTATTCATGAAATACAAATAAAGATAAGATTCTTTGCTTGAGCGAAGACAGCAATCTTGGAACCTATGTGATGCAGTCTGAGACAGTATTGCCGCAGGGGATGAAAGACAGATTTTCCACACTTCTGGTGAAGTCAACTGTTATTTGGATTGGCAAAAAGGATATTCAGTCCACAATTTCCTCTTCCCTGTGCTGGTCATTTACAGTCTGACTAACATCTAGAGACCAAGGAAATAAATTTGCAAGATGTGGTTTACGGGTGTATCTCTATCTGGATTTTTCTTGTCAGATGTCCTTCATAAGAGGCAGCCAGTAGATTACAGGATTGCAATGCAGTTAATGCATTCAGCATTAGCTGTTCCCAATTACTAATCAAACTACAAACAGAAACCCAAAAATAATTAGACTTGAAAAACCGTATCCCTTGTTTTTAAATGCTGCAGTTACTTACAGGTATATATTTGTAGAGATTAAAATTAATCTATTCAAAATAACAACAATAATCATAATCATAATAATCATAACAATAATCCTAATAATAATAATACATTTATTTATGTAGTACCTTTCAAAATACAGTTACAAAGTGCTTTACACCAAATATAAAAATGCACACCATCAGATTAAAATAACATTAAAAGCATGGAAAAAGGTGTTAATCAGCAGAGGTGAAAAAAACATCGACCTAGCATTAACGTTAACCTGATGAAAGTACAAGTTCCTCCAGGAGTAGCATGTGTGTGCAGACCTGGAGGAACTGCAGATTCAGGACCATATTTTTTGGACCTCAATTCTCAGACTGTTGTTGTTTTTGACAGTACCACTTGGTGCATTGGATCACCAAGGGATACGGTTTTTCAGCTTGTTTTGAGTGTTTCCATTTTAAGTGTCTAAAGGCTGATTTATACTTCTGCGTCGCCCTACGCAGCAGGGGCTGACGCGGACATGAGCCCCTCATACTTGTGCGTCGGTGTGTCTGTGTCGCGCAGCAATTCTCCGCCGAAACGCCTGAGGGCAGTGCGGTCTCTGATAGCCGGTCGCCTGCTTCCGGTCCCGCTACGATCTCTGTTTACTTTTCCACATCGATTCAGAGCGTGTTCTGTTAATCTACAGCTGATACATGTTGCTGTTTATCATACAGACATGATTACATGAAGAATAGAGAGGAGGAGATGAAATACACGGCCGATGTGTGGCCGATGTCCGGGACCCCGGAAGTGCTGTGAATGCGGGAAAGACAGAGCCGTCGAGCGGACCAATCACAGGGCTTGCGGTCCGCGTCGGCTCTACGTGGAGTTACATTTTGGAGGAGGTGCACGTCAGCTACGTGCGTAGGCCTCTGCGTAGGTACGGGAGCTACGCGGACCTACGGCGTAGGTTACGCCGTCGATTCGACGCAGAAGTATAAATCAGCCTTAACAGTAACCATAACCTTGAATTACTATTGCAACAACATAAGAGTCCTAGAGATGCAATCCAAAAATATTGCACAAAAAAGTATTATTGGGGGTTGGGCAGGGATTTGTCTCATAATGCTAACAGCTTTTACAAATGATCTCCTATTCTTCTACTTGATACAGACGTGTCAGTTATGACACAGTTGTCAGGTAACCATAGACTGTATGTTACAATGGAGGCCATACATGTTCACTCACTGTGAGATTTAGAGCTCACCCTGCTGACTGGCTGCAGTATAGATCATAAATCTCACCTCCACCAGGTTAGGATGAAATGTAGGTCAAACTATAAAATTAAAATACACATCAAATACATTTCTCAAACATGCTTTCTGTCATTACAGAAAGTTCTTCTCATGAGTTATGTCCAAGGTTTAATTTTTCTGAAAGTTCTGTCTTAATTAGTTATTTGATCTTAAAAAAGATTTGATTGGGGGGCTGGTGGCCTAGCGGTCCAAGCGTCCCACGAACATAGGCTACAGTCCTCGTTGCAGGGGTCGCCGGTTCGATTCCAGGCCGGTTGACCATTTCCTGCATGTCTTCCCCCACTCTCTACTCCCCACATTTCCTCTCTGTCTTCAGCTGTCCTATAAAATAAAGGCAAAAAAGCCCCAAAAATATAACTTTAAAAAGAAAAAGAAAAGGTTGATTGATTGACAGCTTTGTTAACTCATGAGGGCTCCTGCAATGTTCTGTTCTGGAATATCAGAGAAGGAGAAACAGAGTGAGAAAACATACCAAACACTAACACAAGAGTCATTGAACCTTCCGTAAGTGCCCATGAAGGCAGTCTTTTGGCTTTAAAGCTCATGATGTGAAGAAATGAAGGCATGTTGACCATTCTGTATACAGTCAATGTTAGTGACACAGAAATGAGGATGTCAAAGAAAAACTGTATTTACTAGAAGTGAAAGGTTTCTATAATGGTTTTCCAAATTGGAGTCCACATTAGAAATTAATTAAAGAAAGTAATGCTGATAATTAACTCTCTGCTGATCAGTTTTGTTTATCTATGTGCAATCTTTTTTCTTTCTCTCTATCTCTCTTCCTCTCTCCCTCTCTTTCATCATAATAAATGCATAAAATGCATGACGATGTAGGACTTACCAGGGTAAACTTGTTTGAGTAAGAGCAAGAGATGGTCAAGTGATCTGGTGCACATTTGAAGATGTTTTTCTTATACATAGTTAACAGTCAGTGTTTAACTATGAACATCCATGAAAGAGAAGTTATAAAAACATGTTTGGCTTTTTTTAGATGACATTTATGAAAAGGGAAATCATCCAGATGAATTGCAATCAGTGCATCTTTATTATTATAACCTTTGCAATTGGTTTTGAACAGCTTGTACATAAAACGTAAATAAACAACAATTTTCGGAATCAATAAACAAATTGAGTTAGATACTGATGTAAGGAAATTCTTTTTTTTCCAATAAAGTTTTTGTTAGTTAAAAATAATCATCAAACAACTAGAAAGATGAATAAGGTAGTATTTTAAAAAAAGGATTTTGTTTGGGTAAAAGAAAGGTTAAACGGTTTGACCACACAGTATTCACACACTGAACTGTTTCCTATTGAATAAGACCAGGAGCAACAGACTTAAAATTGCAGGTGTCACAACGGACTACTAAATGTACAACAAACAGTGAAAGAGTTTCATAATCTTCACATCCTCTTTAGCCTCGATAAATCCTAAATGATACAGTGAAAGCTAAAATGAACACCGTTAACTTTCATTTCAAAATGCACAGGTAAAAGCCATGTGAAGGTCCTCAACCTTTGAACAGACTGCTTTTGAGCTTTCCCCTTTCACATCCAACCAGGAATGGTCATCTACTAACTAACTTCCACCTTCTCCACTGGCTCAGTGAAGCTGGACAGGGTTCACTCACAGGAAATGACCTTGGACTTGTCAGGGA
Organism: Notolabrus celidotus; assembly: GCF_009762535.1. Lineage (NCBI taxonomy): Eukaryota > Metazoa > Chordata > Actinopteri > Labriformes > Labridae > Notolabrus > Notolabrus celidotus. The sequence goes on from NW_023260045.1 coordinate 27,967, forward strand.
CACTAAAATAGAGACAGAATATCTCAAGATTAGATGATAAAGACAGTCTAAGACATTCAGTAAAAGGCCGTGCCACTAAATGTTGCTTTCTCTTCCGTGAAAGATAAGCTTCGGCATGTGGTTGCATCACAGGATTGCATACTGTACAAGACACACATTGAATACACATTGTTTCACTTTTGATTCTCATCCTTTCAGCATGGGTTTCTTAAGAATTCAATTATTCTCATTATGTGTCATTATTTTAATGGAGCACCTCTCTTGCAATACAGTTCTTGATGTGGCACAGCACTTTCATCTGTTCACAATCTTCAAAGCAGGACACGTAATGAAGAGTGTTATTAGGGCTTTGGTGTTGATAAATCAATCATTCTGCCATGTTCTTGCTTCAGAGCAAGTTCTGCTCTCTGTCAGATTCTTGTTATTTATTAATAGTTGGCATCAAAGCCTGGGTTTAAAAAGCAAAAACAATCCGTACTTGAGTGGTTGGATTGCTTAGACACTATTTGAGTTTATTTGAAAATTTGTCCTTGATGTGTACACATCAGCACACACTCCTGACTCTTGTACGTTCACCAAATACATAGACCTTTTCTCATCTTTTCTCAGCTTGAGATTTTTTCTATTAGCACAATCCGACCCTGCTTTTGTTGTTCGCTCAGTACCACTGTTGGTATGCCCGTTCCCGTCTTTCTCTTGGCCCGTCTCATTGTGTGTCAGCACAAGCCAATCCCTCTGAGATGCTTTTCTCGCCTGCATTTCCAGGTCCCAGCATGAGCTGCCCGCCTTTGGTGGTGAGCCATGTGCAAAGCCGTGTTTAGTAACTTGATCAAGGGACCGAGGTACGGTCCTCTGAAGCAAAGAGCATTATAGGCGTGAAGGAACGACTCTGGCAAGTCAACAGCTTTGATATGTAAAAACCTGCATCTGTCGGCTGGCAGCGGCAACGCCAGGAGGAGAGGTAGAGGGAATGGAAGACGTCTGCCTTTAGAGTCGTCGCTCTAATAGAATTGCAAACGCCAAATCCCAAGCTGTGACACCCTAATGTTCTTAGTCAAACTGACTTGGCATGATCTGGAGGCTCGAGAGAAGGAATGAAGAAACGGAGAGAAATAGAAGAGAGGAATGAGGTTTAGAGTGGTCTCCTGTCCTAGATACCACATCCTGTCAGAGTGAGAGTTATCAAGCTCTACTTCAGCCCAGATGCACAGGAATCTTTTATCCGGGCTTCCCTTCTGTTCCCTCTCACATCAGCCATGACACCTGCCTGATGCAACCGTGGGATTGTCCCCCTGAGCAAGCGAGCGACTGACACACATCGGAGAAGACATACCAGGATAAAGACCTACCGTCTGTGTAAAAGTAATGAGCAGAATTACACGATTATTGTTTTTAATTAATTTTCCTTTCTGCATCAAGAAGTCCTGCAATGCTGGCCCCCGAGGCCCACTCTAATGTGAATCACATTAGAGGGATCCACATTAGCCTAACGCCTGCAAATTAATCTTTTGCAGTACAGCAGGGCACACACACTCTGCATTTAGGGATGAAATTTTAATAAGCCTTCTATTTTTTTCTTTTTTTTGGGAACAATATTGAATTGATCGGCCACATCAAATCCCACACCAGAAAAGGTCAGCGAATCTGTAGGTTGTAAACAGAAATGTGCACACAGCTTAGACAGCTTAATTCATAACTTGGTCTACGACTGAGCTAAACCTATTAGCGGATCACCAGGCCACTCCTCACACTGAAGAGTCTACATCGATTATCATTAATTGTATGTTCATGTTCATAAATTATCCCTAAGTTTTAATAACAATATGGTAATGCCAGTGGTGCTTAAGTTCATTGTTTGATTGCAGAGGCTGCAGCATGAGGGAAGGAGGGCGCGTTGATGCGGAGAAGCGTTTGCCTACATTATTCAACACAGGGACTCATTAGAAGTCAGTTGAATCAGGGTTATCATTTCATATTCTGTATATATCTCTTTGACTTCCTAATGAATGTTATTTTCTCTATCAAGACCAGATATTGAAGCATGTTATCCTTCTAAGGATATTCTCTCAAAAGAAGGATTTTGCTTCTATCTTAAAACAACCCCACTGTTTCTTTCATACTCCCACGTGCAGCTGCTGAAGGCTGCTTCGAAACATGACATATTTCTGAATGGAGCCCTAGTTTGTCACAAGTTGATCTAAAATGTGTTAACAGATGTAAAATAAAAAGAAGTTTCATTTTGGAAGACTGATATCACCTCAGTAGAAATGTGTTCTTCTTATATTGACACATATGAAGTTGTGCTGTCAGATGTCCAGTGCCATGATGGCTTCCGGGCTTCCACCAGGGATCATCGTACAATGATTTAGTTTTGATGAATGAAAACAGATATCTACATGCAAGTACATCAAACAGTCAGCTCTAAGTAGGTTCCCAACATCATACCATTCGCTCTTCTCAAGTTGCTAGTCCAAATGAGATCAAAGGCAGTGCAGGGGAAAGTGTGTTTGCTGGCTTCACCAAACTTTGCCATCGGTCCCATAAGCTATTTCACAGATGATGCAGTAAAAGAAATGAATTATTTCTTCAGTTGTTACGAGGAAAGAAATGTTGTCAAGGGATGAAAACCGTTTTGTGTACTAGGCTGTAAATATGCTTTAAAAGTTGGCATCTTAAAATGGACTCTAACTGGGTTTCCTTGAGCCAGGCTCAAGAGGATATAAAAAACTGCGGTTTTTCTCTTTACCCCGCTGGCTTCATTTTTCAACACTGAAGGCTGCAGCTTTTTTCAGATTACAGTAATCTTCATTCATATAGTTTGTATATGTGATTGGAAAACAGTGTTCTTGAGTAGTCATAGGCTTCTATCATACTCCAGCATACATTTAGATAACAATGCAGGATGATAATCGACAGTCTTTTGGTGTCATTACTCCGAGAAGTGCAAATACCTTCAGTAGCTGGTATTTTTAGTCACTATATCATTGTTCTTAACTTTTCAGGTGTTTCTACTCATTTTTCACTTCCAACACTTACACTTATGAACAGAACCATGTATTGTATAGTATACATGTATGTATATATATGTACATGTGTGTGGTATTTTAACAGAGCTCATGAACCGCAATTAACGGGTAATGGTAGTATTATTCCCCGAACAGAGTAATCTTTATTTCTTTCTCTCTTTCTGTAGTTGTTTGTGCTGTAAACTATCGTATTCCTCTTCCAACAATAACAGATGCAATCAAGTATTTGAATGTTACTTTGTAATTGCTTTAAAGGCCCTGTGAGGAGTTTTGATATGGCTGAGAAACAGACTGAAAATGATACTGATGCCTCTTTATAACCTTTAATAGCAAACAAGACCATCAGCAGCAACACTGACACCTTCTCTGTTGTAATTTTTAATGCCTGAAACCGCCCTGGGGGGGTAGGTGCCAGACCAGATGATGGACATCTTGCTTCAGAAACAGCCTTTCTTTGACTGTTTTCATGGAAAATAATCACATTGCCTGATAAAGTTGACTGATGAACACAACAGGATGAGGCTTTTGTTGAAAACACTACTTTTGCATGTGTAGGATAAGAGATAAGAGGTATCACTTTGTCCACAAGGGGGGCGCCAGAATCGACAAAACAAAAGTTCCTCACAGCACCTTTAACTTATTTTGTCTTACAAACAGGAAATAGAGTGAGGCAATGCTTAATGCCTCTTAAGCTGGCTGGTCAGAAGATATGGGTTCATCAGCAGGAGGGCCTTAAAAGGAGGGGAATAAAATGTCTGGTTTCAGACTGAGGATGAACAGACAGGCTGTATCAAGGCACAGTAAAATACAATAACTATGCAAAGGTTCTACTTCACTCATATATGGTACGTCTTCACATCTACAAACATATGATATTGCATTCAGTTCACATTGAAATCACAAGAGAGGGATTTCAGCTCTTGACTTTTTTAGATGATTTGAATTACAGCAGAGTAACAGAAATGAACTTATCTGAGACTTCATTAAAAGCAAATATTAAATTAAAAATCTGAAATCTAAGTCTGTATCAGAGCCTCTTCCATTTCTGTCTCACCCAAATGTGGTCATCTGGTCCCGAAGAATAAGTTTAGGAACCACCAGAGATGGTATAACCCATGGGTTGGGAACACCAAGACATAACAGCCATACAATTCCCAAGTCAACACAAACTCATATAGGATTACATAGATTTCCACAGCACTAATTCCACGAGTCAAAAGTCATGACAGGTTTTCGACTTCGCCTTTTTTCTCTTTTGCCTTGCCTTTACAGCTGGACTATAAACTGTAATGACCTGAATCGGACGCTTTTTTCCCTTGATGTACATCTGACAAATATAAAACAATCTTAAGCGGCGAATCTAGACCTTTAAACGTCAATAGTTGTTCACAACTGTGGACGACACCACTTATTTACAAAGCGAGCGTACTCCTCGTGACTGAGATCAGTCGTCACTCACAACAACTATGCCCGGGGGATTAAAGATGGAGAGACACAGTGATAGTCCGTAATAGAGTGGTTCAAAATTAGGCAAAGTTTATCAACAAGTGAGGTATGATACTGATTTTAAGATCATTCCATCATTCAGCTGAAAATCTTTGAGATCTCAAAAGAAGCCAAAGTTATTACTAGTGGTCATAATTTAAATACCAGCATTAGTTGTATACAGAACACATATACCAGAATTCACGGACTTATTAGTTGAGGTTTCTTTTATTTTGAATGGTGCTCTTACTTCAAAGTAAACATGTCAGAGGTCTATGTGCCACCATGAACATCCAGTAAGCCATGATTGAACACGTTCTTTTCTGCTTCCTGGAGAAAGAAAGGATGAAAGGAAACCAAGAAAGGCCAAACAAACATCCAAACATACAGTATATGAGGAATACAGCCACATGCACTCTTCATGTGCCAATGCACAGCGTGTTACAGTATAATCTCATCTTGCAGCTTGCCCACAGGAGTTGCATGTCCTTCTCTTGATGCACTCACCCAGAGCATATGGAAGAAAAATGAAACCCATCTCAACTGAAGCTCAAGTTTATTGTAGAGCAGTCAAGCGGTATTCCAGAAATACAGCTGCAGTGCACACATATATACCGCCGCCTCCACTAACACACATGTATATTTCCCCAATGTATACCGGCGACTTTGTTCTGTCCTTCTCCCTGTAGATGACCGTCTATATGGACCGTGGGGAAAAGGCCTCTATGCTCTTAAATGTTGTTTTTCAGCAAATTACTGTCAACGAATCCACCTGTGACTGATGATGGATTACATCTCAGCCAGTGCTCAGGGTTTTCCCTCAGCCTTTGACTTACAGCAACTCTGATCCTTCTATACAGCCTCACTGCTACACTAACCATGGCGGGCACTGCTCTGGGAGTATCACACAGAGACCTTTTCTCGCTCCTGTTCACCTGGCAGCTGTTTCACATGAGACTCACACAGGGGAGACGAGGCATGCACCTTTGTTTAAAGGATGTTTTGGTTATATAAGAGATGGGGTTTTTTTTTTCCATTTGCAGCAGACCCGAACCCTGTCTTCATTTGTCTTTCTCTGTCAATGGAAATGCACTTACTGCAATTTGGTCTAGTGCCACTCAGGGAGGCTGCAGAGCTGAGCTGTGATTCACCACCGCACACAAACCTACAATTTTAATGTGATAAGTAGAGATTCAGACCTTTCTTTTTGGAGTCAGAGATAAGACATCAGGTTTGGGTAAAAGCCCAGGCAAGGCTCATTTGAAGGAGCTCTGATTGCTCTTTCATTTAGATGAAAGCCACTTTACTCTCCATCCTGTGAATGGCATCGGGTGAAGAAGACAAACTTTTCTCTCCTTTTCCTCTCAACTCAAATATTGTGTTTACTTTCCCTGTCATCCCATATGTTATTTATTATTCCTCTCACTTCAGCCAGTCATTATCCGATCTAATGGTGTGTCATTAATCAGACAAGCTGTTGTGTGAATTCAAGGTCTGTCTTTTTTGATTATCAGCATTGAAGAGGAGAGACTCAAATCACTCTTTGGATCATTGTCTGTGTGTATTATTTTGCATGTACTCTGATGTTTACTGCCTGTGTTTTTCAGTAAACCCCACCACTCTGCAGGACTTGCTCTTCTCCACAGGATGGACTGAGGTTAACTCAATTATGTGCAGCAGAAAAACAAAATTAGCTTCTCTGAAAACAGGGCAAACAGTGTTCTGGAAAATGCACAAGTATGTATCAGATTCCTTGAAGAGATTATGCTTTTTTGCATCCTTCACATCTTTAAGAAAAATGGCCTATTAAAATTCTAGATAATCACAGTAATAGTGTTATCAAATTATATGCTGTAAATGTTAATAAACTGTGCATTTAATTTCATATCCTATCAATTTAGAAGGCTCCGTAATTAGATTATAGAACCGTGAGTGAATAATGTAGACGATTATGTTGCAGATTACAGTTTCTATCAGGTAATCACTGATCTGTAACATATTACATTTTAACAGTAACATCCCGGCCCCGGCTTTGGCCATCTCTCCTTTACTCTACAAAGAATTATGCAAATACCAGGCAATTAAGAAGCTCTGTGTCATTTTGTCTCCTCTCCTCAACATTTGCTGTTGTTTCTCGAGCCCCACCGCGACTTTTGTCAAGCATCTGTATGAGCGTGTCAAGAGCAGAGAAGCTTAAGATGAGGGGAAATTATTCATAACCATTTCAGACAAGCATGTGCAAGTGCTTACACACATTCTGTCCTCATAAAAAAGAAAGAAACCTGCTCACACATTTTGTCACCATGCACGTAATCTTGCACACATTTAACACTTGACTAAAATATGGAATCACACATGCGGAGGAAGTGTCTGGGTTGCATGGAGGTCATATTCAGCCCCTCACTTTGCACTGAGATGACGGGTTGAATAATTCAGCAGCAGGGAAAAGGTGACGCCTGTCAGATACTCAAATAAGTTATTAATTTTCCATTTTGAAAGCGTGAGGTGCACTTCATCATCCTGTTACCAATTTTCCGTGAAGCGTGACTGATTTCGTTCAGAACATTGTTCTGGGTTACCTGCTAAATTGATCTTCCTGCACACACTGCCAGTTCCCCCTGCAATTGTTCTTGCTCGTTGTTTTTCATTTGTTGCTAAGGTTTATTGACTTTGCTCTGGTGATTGTTTAAAGTAATTTTACAGTTTTCCTACTGTATATCTAACCTATTTCTCCCTGCTCACCACTTCTACAACAACAGACTGCCCTCGCAAATGTTTCTCTTTCTTTCATTGTCTGTGTTTCGTACAAATTTGTGCTCAAAAAGCTGCTGTTCTACTGATTTCATCTCTTCATGTCTTGGGTGAGCTCCAAGTTCATTGCTCAGGGCCCTTTTCCTTTTTGTTTTCACACTTTCATAACATGTCCTTGTCTGGTTTCTAAAATATACCTTGTTATTCATCTCATATCTCACTCTCCTAGACTCAGTATTTTTACTTTCTTTTCGTCCTCCAGATATTTTCTCTGTGAAATACCTCTGGAGGTCAGATATGAACTTATCTGACCGAGAAGGCTCTTGCCTGAATAGCGGCTGCCTTGCACAGACGTCAGCATACCGCCCTCCCACTCTGTCTCTTTTTCTCTTCTTTGTCCTCCTTATCCAAACCTTTTTTTCCCTTCACATTCTTTCATTTTTCATAAACATCTTTGGCACACTATTCAGTCCTTATCAAGAGTCAGCTGAACTCATCTGATCCTGTCTGTCTTCCTCTCAGACCCTCCGACGGTGGAGCCGGTTTTCATGGAGATGCGTCAGGGCTTAGGGAGGCCGGTGGTGATGACCTGTAGGGTGCTGAGAGCTCACCCTTCCCGTGTGCTGAGGTTTGAGTGGCTCCTATCCAACAGGCTGCTGCATGCCGGGGCATTTGATGCCCAAAAAGATGAGACAGAGTACACCATCCGCAGCCTGAATAGAGACGGCTGGGGGGAGTACACCTGTAATGTCATCAACGAGGCTGGGGCCGGAAAGTGCACCTTCCAGGTTACAGGTAAAGACTTCTTTAAGATTTGTCTTTTTCATTTCTGTACACTTTGTTCTAATGATTCTTTATTATTAACATTTCACAAGATAAGTGAGGTACTATCACAGATGAAAATACAAGTGAATCTAGGGAGATTAGTTTATTTAATGCAGTTTGAATAACAATCTTTTTCTAGAAATAAATTATTGTCCAAAGACAAGAAAATGTTCTTTCCTGCAAATTTTAAGGCAAATATTTCCAGTATTTGGATAAAAATCCAAAAGTTGTATGTGTGTTGTTTCAACATGTTGAACTAAAGACACATAAATGCCCTTGAAAACTTTTAGTTGTAGCATGAAACATTTTGACAGGTGTTCTTAACTTTTCATATCAAGGAGACGAACCATATATTTTCTTACTTAGCTCTGCCCCATTGCTGCCTTTGCTAGTCTTGCTACTAGGGATGCAGGATATAGATTTTTTTTTATTGATACCAATAGTTGATTACAACATGCCACAGGTAACCTTTGTGATAAGATTGTGCATACTTTTATTTTTTTTAAATACAGTTTTTCATTTTAAAATGTGCACTCAATACACATCTGAGGTAAAGAAAGGCTAAGATTTAGTGAGCAAATATCTGAGCAGCACCTGAGGATACTGTACCAGATACACCATAAGGTAGTGCAGTCCTTGGTCATCTGCCACAGAAAAAGGAGTGTCATCAAGTTTTGTATTCAGTAAGTTTGTTATTAATTATGCTAGCTTTGTGTTGTCTCTGGCATACTATCTGCAGTTCAAAACATGAATCAGCACTATGGTTTGCAGCGTTTTTGGGTGCAAATGCTAGCTACGGTTAGTGCGGATTTGTGTTTCTTCAATCTCCATTACACCAAGAACTCTTCAGGTGGCCTCAACGATTCTTTTTGTTTAAACTTGATGACTTTTTCGTCCTTTCTGAAAACTTATAGCTAATGTTCTGCAAGTTGCAATTGTGTTATCCTCCTGAAACTGTGAGGCCATTATACTCTCTCCTCAGTTTTCTATGGTGGTTTTCGCTGCATTAAATGGTAGATCACATACAACACCTCATATGTGGGAACGTGTAGGCTTGTTAGTAGGTAAAAGGAAGCACATTTTATCTACTGTTTATTTATTTTAGCAAATAAAGTTGTGTTATTGAAATAATGAATAATACGATATTCCCGTTATCTGCCCAATATATATTGTGTATTGCTACTATCAGTTAGCATTTCTCAGAGCTCTCAAGTCTCACACATTGGGCGTGAGACACATGCATTTCAACCTGTTCACACGCCACAATTTGTATTTCTCACGCACAATAATTACTAGGATAAGTTCTGCCGCTTTTCCTTCAGAATGAGTTTTCCACGCACCAGCTAATCAAAAAGAAAGAAAGGAATGTACTGTAGCTACCCAACGTTCCAAAGAAAAGGATGCACATGTGCAATGCAGACTGACCACAGATTAGAAAACGAGGTCTGTCTGCACACACACACACACACACACACACACACACACACACACACACACACACACACACACACACACACACACACACACACACACACCCTGCCAAAATTTCACGCTGAACTGAGTTCAAAACTTGAGAGCCCTGATTTCTGTTGTCACACAGTTCATGCTTCATTATATTAACTTGGATGGAGATGTCTCTTGAAAATCTTAAAATACCCTTTTTAACTTCTGTATTTTCTGAAAAAGCTAAATAGACACATTAACGGTATAGAATAGGCTGTCAGTGTGTTACATCCACCTATGTGCTGCATTTGATGGCAGACATTTTTCTGTCATGCATCTGTGTGATTTAACAGTTTTGTCAGTTTGCACTCAAGTTGGTAATTAGAGTGGTTACCATGGTGTTTTCAGACAGTTGAGGTTGGCCCTTCAACATTTTAACAGTCCTTGTCACGTTGTGTTTTAGAGGATGTGTGTATGATGGAGAATTAATTTAAAAGAAGAGTGAAAGAAAGAATTACTTTATTGTCAGTGTGAATGGGAAACGTCAATCAGCTTTTTCATTATCTTTCCCACTATTCCTGCAGATATACACATACTTACCCTCTACCTGCCATTTCTTTAAACAGCTTCTGATTTTTTTTTCTTTTTACCAAGAGCTGGACGTGTCCATCTCCTGGTTGGTTGTTATGACAGCACCAAATGAGTTTGGCTGTGCTGAGTGACCGCAGGAACTCTGGCCAAGGTTTCAATCTCACAGACCTTCCATTAGAGACAGGAGCTGCAGGGTCACAGGAGGAGTATTTGTCACTTTGATCTCCTGCCACTTAGGTTGCTCTCCTCTTTTATTTTGCTCCATCTATTACTTTCTTCTAATCCTATAGTTCAGCTACACATTTATTCCATCTCTGTTTTTATTCCTCCATGTTTTCTTTTCCTCATTCTTCCCATTTCTTATTTAAACATCTCTGTATCATCCTGCCTCAAAAGATGGACATCCCTCCTTGTGCATGTCATAAATCAGCCCTCTCTGAGCTGATACAGGTAGAGCTGAGAGACAGCAGCAGATAGCTCCCTCCAGCCATTTGTTTTGCTCAACAGGGCTGGGGTTTTGCCTGCTTTACCTCTACCCCCTTCCTTTCCTTTCATCCTCCTTCCCTCTCTCCCTCTCTCTCCTGCCATCGCTTCATTCCTCCCTCGCCCAATGCTCCAGATTCCCACCATCTGGACTCAGTGTTTGCCAAAGGTATAGAGGCTCTTTTAGTAACCCCTTGAGTGCATGAGCACGGTGCAAAAAATCCACTTTGGTTCCTTCTATCATCCATGAAATGTGGCATGCCTCATTCCCTCAATTCCAGCTCTTATTCATTTTTTCTTCTTTTTTTTTAATCCTAAAACTCATTAGCTTCAAGAGAAGAACGACACAATTCTGCTGAGAGTCTGAATTAATAATCTAATCCCAGTTCATCTCTATGACTCTGCTCATGAAATATTTGTCACAGCTCATGCAGGAGGGTAATATCATGGTTTGCTTGCTTCACTGAGTGAAGACAGGTAGACATCCTCACTGCTCTCAAGCTGTGCTAATGCTATAAACATGTCAGTCCGCGTCTTTGGCCTGAAGCCACAGAGGCTCAATTAAACCAACAGATCTGGTCAACATACCATGAAAAGCATACATGTTACCATGTCGACAGACACATGAAACAATCCAAAGCCAGGCGTCAGTTTGTTCTTTGGCTTACATAAATGCTGTATTATAAAAGTATTGTGCCTGGGGAGTGTGTGTGTGCATGTGCATGGATGCTCATGTGCCAAGCCATTGGGACATCTGTGGACACAGTGAGTTGGCTCTAATGACCAAGTTGGCCATTAAATTGTGCCAGGGGAGAGACCCCTCAGAGGGATGTAATGTGCACCACTAAGCTTTGGCTCAGGCTCTCCGTCAGGAAAACCACAAGTTTTTTCCCCAGTTTTTTTCACCAATGTTGAAACCATGCTGCTCTTTCTGACACTCTGAGTCTTTATGTTGCTTTCTTATCTGATTCAGTCTGTTCTATGCGTGTTCTGTACATCCTGTCCTCGAGCTGTAAGTGTGTACTGTTGAAATAGTGAAAGGGTGAAACATAGGTTACACAATGCACAGACATGAAATGTTTGCCATCTGTTTCAAATGAAATTACACAAGGATGGATTCAGTGGTGCTCCCAATAAATTATCATTATGCAATTTTAAATATTTTATTAATAGATCTTTTTATTTCCCTTCAAATGTACACAAGCTGGTTGAGATTAACCATGAAAGCACACTGAGCAGTCTCTGCTCTGGTACTTGCTTTATTTTATTCTTGCAAAGCTGAAATGTGTTATATGAAATACAGCAATTATACACAAGTTGTTAAAACCAAGGAGTAATCAGGTGTCAAAAAATGAAGCCACTGCACAAGAGCAAAACACTGCAGCTCCTCAAGTGTCCACTTAAGGCTAGCTCTAATGGCAAAGGAATACAGGTTCCATGTTAAATGTCCATTTTCACAGCAGAAATAAACATTTTAACAACCTGGTTAAACAACAGTTTCTCTCCTTGTGAACACTGTAGGAAGGGTGATTTTTTATTAAGACAATATATAAACTCTTCACTTTTGATTATATTGAGGCTCAGATGTAAGCCCGTATTTGCACAATATTGGGCATGGTGAGTTGACTAACAAGTGGGCCTGTTGTAGCTGTTTGCTCGACAGCTGAGCCCCACCTCTTTGGCAAATTCAAGATTGATCAAAAGTAAGTCAGAGTCAGCATTTCCAATATGGTTACCACCAACTTTGGGTTTTGTAACACTTATTAAGAAACCAATGGGTGACAAGAATTGCCTTTATAAAACAATGCTAAAACCAGAACATTTAGAGCTCCCCTCTAATGACTGGCTGCAGTAAAGGTCTTACAGTCAGCCTCTTCCATGATAACAGGTGGGACATGGGTGAAACTAGAAAATTAAAATACATGTCAAATAACTTTTTCTTAGTTTTAAATAGTTATTAGATTATAGAAAGAGTAATGATTGACAGCTCTATGGACAAATTCAGCTCTTGCATTCTAGGTATG
>NW_023260045.1:45594-50594 GCF_009762535.1 Notolabrus celidotus
CATGGTCACACACAGGTCACATGGTCACATGGTCACACACAGGTCACATGGTCACACACAGGTCACACACAGGTCACATGGTCACACACAGGTCACATGGTCACACACAGGTCACATGGTCACACACAGGTCACATGGTCACATACAGGTCACATACAGGTCACATGGTCACACACAGGTCACATGGTCACACACAGGTCACACACAGGTCACATGGTCACACACAGGTCACACACAGGTCACATGGTAACACACAGGTCACATGGCCTTATGCAGGTCACACACTGGTCTCATTCAGGTCACATGGTCTTGTGCAGGTCACATGGTCTCGTGCAGGTCACATGGTCTCGTGCAGGTCACATGGTCTCTTGCAGGTCACATTGTCTTGTGCAGGTCACATGGTCTTGTGCAGGTCACATGGTCTCGTGCAGGTCACATGGTCTCTTGCAGGTCACATTGTCTTGTGCAGGTCACATGGTCTTGTGCAGGTCACATGGTCTCATGCAGGTCACATGGTCTCTTGCAGGTCACATTGTCTTGTGCAGGTCACATGGTCTCATGCAGGTCACATGGTCTCATGCAGGTCACATGGTCTCATGCAGGTCACATGGTCTCATGCAGGTCACATGGTCTCATGCAGGTCACATGGTCTCATGCAGGTCACATGGTCATATCCTGATGATGATACCCTGTTTCTGTCCCCCTGCAGGTCAGAGCTCTCCCGTTGTCCCTGTTCACCTCCCTGGGACAGGACGCTTCATCCCCCCGCAGGAGTGCAAGCTGAAGTTTCCCTTCAAGAGTAACCCCGCCCATCGGTTGTCATGGGGACCAGCCAGCGCCGCCCTGCAGGCTCTGGGTCTAATGGACGGAGGAGAAGGGGAGGAGCAGAGGGAGGATGGAGAAGGGGGAGATGGAGGAGTGGAGGCTAAAGGTTCTCCCTCACCTCCTCCTCAGGGTCCATCTCCTGCTCTCTTGCCCCTCCCCTTTCCGGCTCCGCCCCCTCGAATGCGCACTCCCAGCCCTAATCGTGTCTGGCAACAGCGTAACCAAGGCAACCAGGGAGGCTTTTTCTACCATCCCCAAGGAAACAACCAAAACCAACAACGACGCTACCGCCGGAACTCTCTGGACAGCTCCTCCCACAGCAGCAGTAACCATAACAACGACCAGCATCACGGAGGGGGTGGACACCAGGGCCGCCCAAGACAGAGGAGGGGGGCATCACCAGGGCCAGGGGGGGAGAGAGGAGGGGGGAGGGCAGGGGGAGGAGGAGGGGGTAGGGACAGAGACGGGGGGTTCCATTATAACCACCAGCAGCCCCATCAGTACCACCACCACCCCTACTACAACCCCCACAATGCACCATTCCAGCCTGGACCCTACCCTAACTATCACAGCCTGCCACGCTCTGGGGCCCCGCCTCTTCCTCCTGACATGCTGCTGGGGGCAGGGCCACCACAGGGGGGGTGGGGCTTCACTACCCCGCCCCGGATGAGACGACAGTTCAGCGCTCCAGACCTCAAAAACAACAAGGAGACCCCCATCTGACCTCTGACCCCACCTGACAGCAAGGAGCTCTCTGATTGGCTGCAGGACACGGGACGGTCCTGATGCTGTACAGAACAGGCTGTGTGCGCGTGTGTGTGTGTGTTTGTGTGTAATTGTCTTTATATACTTGTGAGGACCAAACCTTGATGCGCACCTTCTAGGTGCATCAAGAGTTAAAGAACGTTCTGTTAAAGTTGTTGTCCTCATGAAGTGATAAAGACAGGTACATGTGTGTGTGTGTGGTGTGTGTGTGTGTGTGTGTGTGTGTGTGTGTGTGTGTGTGTGTGTGTGTGCAGGCTTGTCTTTACGTACTTGTGTGGACCTTCCTGACAGTAAAATGTTAAAATGAGGTCCTTTGGCCCTGAGGATTGTTCTGGGTTCTACTGCCATCTAGTGGTGGATTCACGTGTTGCACCGCTCCAGCTCCAATGGAAACAGAAGTCCTCACAAAGTATGAAAGACATGTTTGTGTGTGTGTGTGTGTGAGTCAGCTCGTTACACACACCCTGTATCTTCAGTCCTGCTGTTTGTGTGTGTTTGGGTGTGTGTGCTGCTTGCTCCTAGCCTTTAGCTTAGCATTAGTGGGAGAGCTCTCTCCACAGCTCCCTGTGTTTGAAGATGGATTATTGTCTTCTGGCTGTCACAGGACGAGGTTGTTGTGTTTCATGGAGCATTGAGGACGGATCAGTCCTCTCTATCGTTGGAGGGTTATTATGAAAGGGTTAGGGTTGTTGTGTTTGAATGAGAGGACGTTGGAGGGTTATTATGAAAGGGTTAGGGTTGTTGTGTTTGAATGAGAGGACGTTGGAGGGTTATTATGAAAGGGTTAGGGTTGTTGTGTTTGAAGGAGAGGACGTTGGAGGGTTATTATGAAAGGGTTAGGGTTGTTGTGTTTGAAGGAGAGGACGTTGGAGGGTTATTATGAAAGGGTTAGGGTTGTTGTGTTTGAAGGAGAGGACGTTGGAGGGTTATTATGAAAGGGTTAGGGTTGTTGTGTTTGAAGGAGAGGACGTTGGAGGGTTATTATGAATCTTTTTTATGAGTGTTGACATGTTTCTCCTGTTCAGTGGTTTAGAACTGAGGTGTTAGCTCTCAGGGCTGGATAAAGGAGGACTGGGTTTTTGTTCTGGGTGGATGTTTGTACTGAAATGAGTTTAAGCCCCGCCCCTTTTAGCCCCTGTCAGCCCAAAAAGCTAACTGGACTGATACAAGCTAGTTAGCGTTGGCTGCTGTGATGGTTAACGAGCTTCGCAGGCTAACGTGTTATGTGATGAAATGCTATGTATGGTCAAGTTTTGCACAGGTGATGTATTAGCCTAGCCTAGCCTAGCCTAGCCTAGCCCACCAGGCAGCATTCATGTTATACAGGATACAGGTTCTCATAGTTACTATCTATGTGTCCTAATGAAATTAGACACATCGATCCAAACTGAGTTTTCAAATGGAAAAACAAAAATGTTTCTTTTCGTGTTTTGTGTAAACATCGCGTTTGACGAATCACAATCATTTCTACAGTTAAAGGGACAGTTTGACTTTTTATGAAGTGTGGTTGTTCGAGGTTCTTGTTAGTCGGTCAGCTCGGCCCCTCTTGTTAAGGAAACCAGAACAGAAGCTGGACTATCAGCAACCCCAGATGGAGCCTCAGGACCTGAACAGCTGATCAGTGCTGCAGGCGGAGGAACACGTGCTGCACCTAGTGAAAAATGTCCCCCTGAGTTTATGAAATGATCTAAGTGACAGGGTGGAGCTGACCCCGTCTGCATAGGGGGATAGTCTAGCTTCTGTTCTGGTTCTCATGAAGGGGGCAGAGCTGAGTGTTGACGAAACCTCAAGCAGCCACACTTCATAAAAACACAGACTGTCCCTTTAAAAATATATTTTTATCCTGAATTTGGCACAACTTCTCTGAAGCTGAAGCTCATATTTCCCGACTCTCCTGTGCAACTTGAATGCTGCATTGTTGAGAGCTACAAACCAAAGAGAGCTGCTCTGTGGCGCCCCCTACAGGAGAGCAGGAGCCGAGCGACGCTGCTGTACAGACGGAGGGAGGACAGGTCTGGTCTGTGGAGACAGACTGACGTGTTGAATCTTTTAAAGAGGTGTGTGTGTATATCTGAAGTGTACTCCATATTTGTGTTTTTTCTGTTTTGAAGATGAATTTATTTAAAACAGGCTGCGACACCTTCACTGTCTCTGGCAATCGTGGGAAATGTAGAAAGTGATGCCTCATGGGAGATGTAGGAATGCTTGCTTGTTGGACAGATGTGGGAAACTTGATGGATTATGGTGTACGTCGGGCCATGTGAGCAGGGAATCATGGGAAATGTAGGAAGAGGCGGGTTGAAGAAGGAAGAGTGAGATAGAATAAAAACAGAGTCTCTGACATGTCTCTTCAGAGCTCATCAGTCGTCAGGAAGCTGGACATCTGTGGCTTTAAAGTCCCGTTTAAGAGACGGACTGATGTGATCATGTTGACCTCAGATCAGCTGGTCTGTCGGTGTTGATTAACCTGACATCATTGAAATGTGTAGAGGAGAGACTCTGGGTCAGTTCAAGAAGAGAAGCGTGTTGCTGGCTGAATTCAGTCTGTTGTAGGATCGTCCAGGTGAATTAGTGCGTCTGATAAACCGGCTGACCCTGAACGCAGCGCCGTATCTGAGTGTTCTGCGTGTCTGATCGTTTGGTCATGTCTGAGATTTCATGATGCCTTCACTGTGCCTTTGGAAAGTAGGACGAACTGCCAAAGATTTCCAGCTTTCCACGTTACCTTGAACGCAGCGTCGGAGTATGACTCCGCCCTGAATGATGACACGTATCCCATCAGGAGGAGCTGGGAATTAAGCCCCTCCCATAGAGCTGGGCGGGGCCAGTGATGCCGAGCAGAGCGCCTTTGTGCTCTCTGACTGTCGAAACCAACCAATGGGAGTGCTCCCCTGAGCGGACGAGTCACCATGGCAACCAATATGATGAAAGTGACAAAAACATGAGTTGATTGTGATTGGTCAAAGAGGCGGGACATCAGCCGGAGCTGTTTGTGAAGTCACCAATCACAGGACAATCTTCTAACATCTGCCACCGCCGGGCATGATGGGAAATGATGTTTCCTTCTTGTTTCTTTTGAATTTGTTTTATTTTTTATCTCTGGGTTCTGATTGGCTGTTTTCTTTTCTTCGTGTATTCATTCACTTCCTGCTTCACTGAGAATTTAACCCCGCCTACATGTTGTGATGTCATCATCACTTTCAGTATGTAACCATGTTAAAGTTGTTTGTGTGTGTGTGTGTGTGTGTGTGCGCGTGTGTGTCTGGGGGTAGTTAAGACTCTGTATCTTCTTGAAGCTGATTGGTCGATGTTCTTTGGGATGTTTGAGGAGGAGGAGGGGCCTGGGGATGCTGTTGCCATGGCTACCTTAAATGTCTCCCATCAGTGACTTGCCCCGCCCATTCCTTTCA
>NW_023260045.1:55594-60594 GCF_009762535.1 Notolabrus celidotus
ACAGTCATTAAGGGTGTCCTTTAACAGACCTTATAACAGTCATTAAGGGTGTCCTTTAACAGTCCTTATAACAGTCATTAAGGGTGTCCTTTAACAGTCCTTATAACAGTCATTAAGGGTGTCCTTTAACAGACCTTATAACAGTCAGTAAGGGTGTCCTTTAACAGTCCTTATAACAGTCAGTAAGGGTGTCCTTTAACAGACCTTATAACAGTCATTAAGGGTGTCCTTTAACAGTCCTTATAACAGTCAGTAAGGGTGTCCTTTAACAGTCCTTATAACAGTGATTAAGGGTGTCCTTTAACAGACCTTATAACAGTCAGTAAGGGTGTCCTTTAACAGACCTTATAACAGTGATTAAGGGTGTCCTTTAACAGACCTTATAACAGTCAGTAAGGGTGTCCTTTAACAGACCTTATAACAGTCATTAAGGGTGTCCTTTAACAGACCTTATAACAGTCATTAAGGGTGTCCTTTAACAGTCCTTATAACAGTCAGTAAGGGTGTCCTTTAACAGACCTTATAACAGTGATTAAGGGTGTCCTTTAACAGACCTTATAACAGTCATTAAGGGTGTCCTTTAACAGACCTTATAACAGTCATTAAGGGTGTCCTTTAACAGACCATATAACAGTCATTAAGGGTGTCCTTTAACAGACCTTATAACAGTCATTAAGGGTGTCCTTTAACAGACCTTATAACAGTCATTAAGGGTGTCCTTTAACAGACCTTATAACAGTCATTAAGGGTGTCCTTTAACAGTCCTTATAACAGTCATTAAGGGTGTCCTTTAACAGACCATATAACAGTCATTAAGGGTGTCCTTTAACAGACCTTATAACAGTCATTAAGGGTGTCCTTTAACAGACCTTATAACAGTCATTAAGGGTTTCCTTTAACAGACCTTATAACAGTCAGTAAGGGTGTCCTTTAACAGACCTTGTAACAGTCAGACTGTTATAGGCTCAGACTCTGTCCCATTAAAGTTACTAACCATAGACCTTTCTGGAGTCCCTGAGCTCCCTTGTCTCGTAGGTTCCTCTGGATCTCTGCTGCTGTGGACGTGGTCCAGACTCCAGCTGCTACAACTACTACTATCCGTCTCCCCACTATCATCTCTCTCTCTCTCTTCATCTCCCTCTATCCCTCTCTCCAACACGGTCTCAGGTTCAGATGTGTGTCTAACATGAGTCTGGTCCTGCTGGAGGTTTCTGCCTGTTAAAGGAAGTTTGTCCTTGCCACTGTAACTTGCTAAATGCTGCAAAGGTCTCTGCTCATGGTGGATTAAGATGAGATCAGACTGAGTCCTGTCTGGAAGAGGGGACTGGATCTGATCCGGTCTTGATGTTGGGTCTTTGTTAATAATAGAACATGGAGGACAGTCTAGACCTGCTCTGTTTGGTGGATTCTATAAATGAAGGGGTTAACTTGATGAAATTGATAGTTTGATGTTCTTACAGAGTGCTTTGATGAAACTGATCCAAACATAATGATCTCCAGTTCAGAATGTACACCTCCTTCTTCCTCTCGCTGAGGAGCACAGAGAGTTTAGCTCCTGTGGTTGGCTCAGACTGAAGTGGACTCTGAGGGTCTGACAGCAGACACAGCTTCCTGTTTCAGACCATTAGAGGAAGTCCTGACAGCTCTCATTGTTTCCTTCTTCTGCTCTTTTTTTAGGTTCTGTTGTTTCCCGACAACCTGTTCTCCACTTTGTCCTGGTCATCCTTCCAGGTCTTTACAGAGATCCATCAGATTGACCTCAAAGGCAACAAGGTGACATAAGTCTCTGGGGTTGGGGTCTCATTTCAAACCCTAAATCACTGACTGAAGCCTTCTGTTGGTCCAGGTTCCAGAGGTGACACCCAGCAGCCCTCCACTCCTGCCCACCCTCGCTGTCCTCAAGCTTGGATCAAACCGTTTGACATCCCTCCCAGACTACTCCTTCACTGCCTGTCCAGCTCTGATTGAACTCCACCTTGACAACAACACCATCCAGTCCCTGAGTGACCGAACCTTCTCTGGACTCAGCAAGCTCCAAGTGAGTGTCCGGCACACTTAATAAACGGGTCCTCCTCCTCCTCCTCAGCCTCACTGGGCCCCTTCTGATTGTCTGTCCTGTTTTTCTAGGTTCTGCATTTGTCATCCAATCACATCAAGGTGCTTCCTGAGCTCATGTTCCGCCCCCTCCTCGTCATAGAGTTCCTGCACATGGACAACAACCAGGTGGAGAACAAACCCTAACCCGAGCTCTGGATCTGTTTCAGTCCAGGCTGGTTCTCTGGTTCTCTGAAACCTTGCTCTCTTCCTGTCGTTGCAGATCAAAATGATGCCAGATAGTTGGTTCAGCCCAAAGGAGGAAGTGCCTTATCTTTTCCTCTCAGCCAATCCCTGGGCCTGTACCTGTCCCAACCTGTACCTGCAAACATACGTGACCGAATTTGATCTAAACCTCTACGTCATGGATGGAGTGAACATCCTGTCTGGTGCAGAAAAGGTGGTGAGTAACATTTCTTTAACTGCATGTTAGGAAGTCAGCAGGGACGACCTCCACTGACGGTACTGTGCAGTGCTGCAGACACACAAGCAGTCCACCAACTGCAGGACAGCCAGACCAGAAGACTCTGTCTTCAGTGAATGTCTTTAAGGGGACTTTAAAGCTCCGGGCTAACTCTGACCTGTTGTTTTGTGCTCTAAGGTGTGTGGATCTCCAGTGTGGCTCATGGGCCAACCTGTCAAGGATCTGAAGGAGTCTGATCTGTGTTCACCTGAAGTAAACCAAAGGGGAGACTTTCACCAGCCCAGAAATCCTGTTATTCAGACTGCTGCTGCCTCCACACCTACACCCGTACTGTCAGAAGAGTTCCACACCCTGTCCTACAGATTGTTCTCCCTTCCTGCAGCGACCGCCCCACCTGCAATCACCACCCCACCTGCAATCACCACCCCACCTGCAATCACCACCCCACCTGCAATCACCACCCCTCCTGCAATCACCACCCCTCCTGCAATCACCACCCCTCCTGCAGAGACCACCCCTCCTGCAGAGACCACCCCTCCTGCAATCACCACCCCTCCTGCAACGACCGCCCCTCCTGCAATCACCACCCACCTGCAATCACCACCCCACCTGCAATCACCGCCCCACCTGCAATCACCACCCTCCTGCAATCACCCACCCCACCTGCAATCACCACCCCCTCCTGCAATCACCACCCCTCCTGCAACGACCGCCCCTCCTGCAATCACCACCCCACCTGCAATCACCACCCCTCCTGCAATCACCACCCCTCCTGCAACGACCGCCCCTCCTGCAATCACCGCCCCACCTGCAATCACCGCCCCACCTGCAATCACCAACCCACCTGCAATCACCGCCCCACCTGCAATCACCCACCCCACCTGCCAATCACCACCCCACCTGCAATCACCACCCCTCCTGCAATCACCACCCTCCTGCAGAGACCACCCCTCCTGCAGAGACCACCCCTCCTGCAGCGACCACCCCTCCTGCAATCCCCACCCTCCTGCTGAGACCGCTCCTCCTGCAGAGACCACCCCTCCTGCAGAGACCGCCCCTCCTGCAGCAGCCGCCCCTCCAGCAGCCCGCCCCCCGTCCACCCTTGGCGCTAAGTCTGGAGCTGTCGGAGGAGCAGGGCTGTTCTGTTTCTGGCTCTTTGCTGGTCTCTTCTTGCTGTGCGTGGTCTCGGCAGGTTGCATGTTGGCGACTCTGTGGAGGCTGGTCGTCTGGTACCTGAGGGTCTACAGGCCGCTGAGTGTGCTGATAGAAAGAAAGCGAGGCGGCGAAGGGTTGAGGCTGTTAACCTATGGAAGGAGGGATGAAAAGGAGACAACAGGAGGTGGAGTGATGGCTCTGTACCGCTCTGTTCTGTACATCCACCGAGAGGAAGGAGAAGCTGCAGAGAGGGAGGAGAGAGATAAGGAAGGGGGAGAGGGAGGAGAAGAACGACTCCATGTCACTCTAAAGCCAACAGCAGAAGAAGGAGGAGAAGGGGGGCAGGACAGAGGAGTGCACAGGAAGACCTTGTACCGCCTGATTAGCAGACAGGATGAGATAGAGGGATGGAGGGATGTGGTGGAGGAGTGTCGGGTGTCTGCAGAGGATGGAGGGAGGAGAGGAGAAGGACAGGATGGAGAAGGGGGTGGAGGAGTGGCCAGAAAACGCTTCAGTGTGATTCTGAGGGAGGAGAGAGAGGGGGCGGGGCTTGGGAGGGAGGAGCGTGACTGGGTGATGGGTGGATGGGAGGTGAAGGGAGGAGGAGGAGGAGGGGAGGAGCCAAGCAGCAGCTGGGGGGAGTGGCTGGTGCACTACTTACCCAGAATGCCCTGGGGAGTGACCACGCCTCCTGAGGTGGAGGTCCCTCAGTGATGTCATGAGAGTAAAAAATGAAAGCGGGGAAAATAATAACGTGATGACATCATTTCCTGTCTTGCCTTTGTTGTACTTCCTGCTGTAGCCGTGCCATGACCCCGCCCACTGGCTCCAATCATTGACCAATGAGCTCACACCTGCTCCTCCCGGCATGTCTCCGTCCTCGTGTGATCATGGCGTCCTACTGTGTCTCGTGTTTACCCGTGGTCATGGCGTCCTGCTGTGTCTTGTGTTTACCCCTGGTCATGGCGTCCTGCTGTGTCTCGTGTTTACCCGTGGTCATGGCGTCCTGCTGTGTCTCGTGTTTACCTGTGGTCATGGCGTCCTGCTGTGTCTCGTGTTTGTGTGTGGTCATGGCGTCCTGCTGTGTCTCGTGTTTACCCGTGGTCATGGCGTCCTGCTGTGTCTCGTGTTTACCCGTGGTCATGGCGTCCTGCTGTGTCTCGTGTTTACCCGTGGTCATGGCGTGCTGCTGTGTCTCGTGTTTGTGTGTCTGGTGTCAGTGAGAGATCTGTAGCAGCTCAAACGTCCCTGATCTCTCAGTGTCTGTCTCTTTAAGGGTTAGCCTTTAGGGGCGGAGCTTACTGTGTCCTGTTCTTTATTTCACTCT
>NW_023260045.1:73094-93094 GCF_009762535.1 Notolabrus celidotus
GAAGCTTTGATCTGAGTACGTCGCTGTCACTCCTGCTGCCGTCCTCACCAACGCCACCTTCCCAACGACCTTCTTCTCCTCTGTGAGGGTCAGCACGGTGTCTCCCTCCTGCACACATACACACACACACACACACACACACACAGAGACACACACACACACACACGGAGAGAGAGAGAGAGAGAGACAGAGAGAGAGAGAGAGAGAGAGAGAGAGACAGAGAGAGAGACAGAGAGAGAGAGAGAGGACCAGAGAGAGAGAGTGAGAAACACAAAGATGAGAAGAGAGAAACACAAAGAGAGAGAGAAACACAAAGAGAGAGAGAAACACAAAGAGAGAGAGAAACCACAAAGAGAGAGAGAGAAACCACACACCACAGAGGAGAGAGAGAGAAAAAATAACAAGGTGTGAAAACTAAAAAGACAAAATGAGCTCCTGAAAATTTTCAACTTTTTAATGAAAAAACGAACCAGAAGAACACTGAAAACCTGCGAAAAGCAACATCAAGGTAGAGGGATGGAAAAGAAAGGAAAATAACAACAAAAATCCATCCTGACACCAAAAAAAAGGGAGAAGATCCCCATGACATCTCAACCTGGAAGGCAGCAAGAAGCAAACCAACCCACCCTGCTAGCCTGATACAAAAAACTGGAGGTGATGAAAGAAAAGAGGCTGTAAGAAAAACAACAGGGAAAAGCGAGAGAAAACAAAGATACTTCACCTCCATAACATTGAAAGAGGTGAGGCTGATCCGCTTTTAAGATTTATTGACTTAAACATCAAGAAATTAGCTAACTTAGCTAACTTAGCTATTCGGGCAATTTGAATAACACCCTCCTGTGTTACCATGGAGATGGAACCAAACAACAACTACAGCAGAGAAGTGGTGTACCCTGCTAACTGTTAACAGCGCCAAAGCCAAGAAAAAGCACAAAGAGGCAACGCTCCTGTCCAATACAGAAGAACTGTTTGCTGACTACATCCTCTGCAACAACAAAAAAATCAAAAACAACATCCTGTTCCATACAGACTTCATTCAGACATGGAAGCAGATCATCTGTATTAACTACACACACGTTTCCAAAGAAGGTGTTGGTCGTGGAGGTCGCTTAAACTGTGTGTCAGGATGAGACTCTTGATACGGACAACCCTCTTCTCACCTTTATGTACTACACTAGAAAGGGGACAGTACTAGTACAGGGAAATGAGGCAAGCCTCAACTCCTTTGAGGAGCTCTTCCCCAAGATGAAGGCACAGGTTGAGAGAGAGCGACCCAGTACCAGCAGCAGCACTGTAGGAGGGCCTGGCATCCGATCAGGAAGAGGAGGATAACACAGCGGTCACAGGCGTCACAGAGACAGTCCTAAAGCCAACGACCAGTCCATCCCACCCAGCCCCTCCAACGCCCCCAAAGCTCCTGCAACAACTAAGAGAGAGCCTGTCGCTCCTGGAGCTGGACTTTACTGAGTTCAAGGAGCTCACTCTGGCCAGACAAAATGAGTCTGATACCAACCAACAGCTAAGATATGAACTCCAACTGCTAAAACAGGATAGCCACGAGGCCATCATGGAGATGAAAAGTGAAAACGAAAACACCACTACAGAGCTGAGGGAGACCCAGAGGAGACTCAGACAGCTGACAGATGCGTACGTGAGCTGGAGGAGGAGAACACCTCGCTACGAGCTCAGGCCCTAAAATGAAGGAGGATGAAACCAACAGAGACTTGTACTTCAACAGAGAGCTACAAGAGATGAGAGAGCAACTACAGAAGAAAAGCTATCATGTATCTTTGCCCAGCCATACACATGCAGATGCACCAAAACCTGCCCTCTCCCCTGATGCCCAAACAGCAAGTCCCCCCCGACACGGGCAGCTCTCCCTTCCACAACTCTTACCCACCTCTCCGCTGCTCACTCCACAGAGACTCCCCCACTGGACAAAACTCCCCCCATGTTGCAGACTCCCTTCCTGCAGCCCAAAAGCTACATAACACTGAGCGAAGCCCTGACAGACCAACCAAGTCAGAAGCTGCAGGTGGTCCTACTCATGGACTCCAATGGGAAATACTTGGACACCAACGTCTCTTTCCTGGTCTCAGTACATCAGGCCAAACGCTGCCGAAACACAGGCCAGGCCATGGAGCTGCTAAGCCAGGACACATTAGGGAACCCCCAATACATCGTGGTGCATACAGGCACCAATGACCTTCACAGTCTACACCAGAGCACTGCTGAGGCTATGACTAAGGTAGCTGAGAGGGCCTCCAGAGAGTTCCCGGACAGCAGGGTGATTGTTTCCACTCTTCTCCCCAGAACGGACACCCCTCCACATGTCATCCACGAGATCAACATGGAGATCTCAAGGAACTGTGCATTTCTTCCCAAACATCCACCTGGCCCACCACACCAACATCGGAACATGGCACCTCTATGATGGGGATACACCTGAACAAGGCTGGGGTGAGAACATTCGCCAAAACATTGAAGGATGTTACCCTTGATCGCAACCCCAACAGCCTCGCCCACACAGCTTCTGCTCCATGGACTACAGACCACCGAGAGTACCAACAGAGATACCAACAGGAGAGTCGGAGGACCTCTGCCTCCCACCCCCCTGCAGGACCCACGCCCCCCTGTAGCACCACGCCCCCCTGCAGTAACCTCGCCACCATCCCACACCCCACCCCCCTGCCCCATCCAGATACAGAGGACCTCTCCACCATCGCCGACAGACCACATATGCGTCTGTGATGAACAATCCTGCTCCTCTGCTATCAACTGCATCAATGACTGAACTGGGGGTGATCAAGATATGCTTCACACTCTGTGCAAACAGACTACTAGCAAACATGAGGTATAGAGATGTGAGCTTATTTTGAAAGTATGAACTGCAAAGTAGTTGCTCCAGATGAGATTTTTCATCTGTTTCGTTTTGCTCATTATTTGTTCATTATTTTTTTTTTTCTCACAATGAAATCCTTCAAAATAAGCTTTGGAATATTCAGGGTTTATACTCTAACACTTTTGGTCTTAAGACCACAGACCCTGGCTTTCTTAAATACTATAAAGGATATTGATATTTTGATTTTGTTAGAAACATGGGTCGATCCGATACAGTGACTCATGTCCCCAGGCTACCATGAAATCATAGTGCCTTCAGTTAAGATGAAAACAGTACACCGTGTAGAGACTCAGGAGGAATAATAATTTGGGCTCAAAATTAATATTACCAAACACATAACAATCATTAAACAAAGCAAAAACCACATTTGGCTAAAAATTAATAAACACATAGACATTTGCGAGGTAGATTTATATCTATGTGCAATATACGCCCCTCCATCAGAGTCACCATACCACAGAAGAGTTCCTCAGCTCCCTACACACAGAGATATGCCACCTTCAAGCCCAAGGGAAAATACTCCTGTGTGGAGACTTTAATGCCCGAACAGGTACAGATCCTGACTGTATAGACCACACAGGAGATAAATATATATTCAAAGAGTCCCCTTTGACCCCCACACCTACAGCAATGAGGAACAACCCTGACAAAACCATGAACAGAAATGGGAAAGAGTTAATGAACCTCTGCAGGGCCTCCGGCCTGTATATGTTAAATGGTAGGATCAGAGGAGACAGTTTGGGACGTTTTACTTATAGTTCAGCTCTTGGGACAAGTGTTGTTGACTATGCCATCTCAGACATGGATCCCTCCTCATTCAGTGCTTTCACTGTTCAAACACAAACCCCCCTTTCAGATCACAGCCAGATTAATGTATACTTGAACAACACATGAATATAGTATTAAGGAACAACCCAGTAAGCTGTACATCTGAACCAATCATACAGATGGGCTCCAAACAGTGCTGAACATTTGAACAAGCTCTTAATTCAATTGAATTAAGACATGCAATAATACACATTCAACTGTTCACACTACCACAGTAGACTCTGAAGGTGTCAACAAAGCCACGGAAGTTATTAACAATATCTTCCAAAAAGCTGCATTAGATGCAAAGCTTAAAAAAAGTAAGAACCCCCACAGTCGCACTGTAATCAAAACCCTCTGAAAAACAATGGTTTGATAAGGAATGTAAAGACATGAGAAAAACACTTAAGACAGCTATCAAACCAGAAACACAGAAACCAACATGACCCAACACTATTACATGAATACTCTGAACACCTGAAACAGTACAAACAGACCATCATACAAAAGAAATCCCACTACACCACACAAAACACTGGAGGATATTGAAAATGCAGCTAGACCAGGGTCAGTTCTGGAACATGTTGAACATTTAGAGACCACAAAGCCTCAACAATTAGCAATACAAGATGGAGATATCTGGGGAAAACATTTTCATGACCTCTACAAAAGTATCCCACCTGAAGATCTAAACATTAATCAAACTGAAATTAAACTAAATTAGACAACCTTGAATCAGCCATCAAGAATAACCAAAAACCCATTAGATTACCCAATTACACAGAAAGAGTTAACAGACAAACTGAAAACTCTTCATCCAAAAGGCTCATGGCACAGATTGCATCAAGAATGAGATGCTGAAGAACAGTACTCCTGAATTTCAAACTGCAATTATTAACTGTTCAACATGGTGCTGACTGCAGCTGCTTTCCTGATGTCTTGGAACCAGGGGCTGATCACCCCCATCTATAAAGATGGTAATAAACAGACCCCAATAACTACAGAGGGATCTGTGTCACAGCAACCTGGGGAAAATATTCTGTAGTATCCTAAACTCCAGGATACAAGCTTTGTTGAAGAAAAAAAAATATTCTTAGTAAATGGCAAATTGGCTTTCTCCCAAATCACCGAACATCTGATCATATATACACCTTACACACTTAATTGACCAACATGTCCACCAAAAAAAAGGGGGGAAAAATATTTGCTTGCTTCATTGACTTTAAAAAAGCATTCGATTCATTTGGCATGAAGGACTTTCTTTCAAAATCCTTCAAAGTGGAATAGGTGGTAAGGTTTATGATCTCATTAAATATATGTACGAGCACAACCAATGTGCCGTGAAAATCACAATCAGAGAACAGAATATTTCACTCAGGGCGCGGTGTGAAGCAAGGATGCTGTTTAAGTCCCACATTATTCAATCTGTATATAAATGAACTTGCAGAGCAGCTGGATGGTTCAGGCAGCTCCAGGCCTCACACTCTTAGACACAGAAGTTAGATACCTGCTTTATGCAGATGACCTTATTCTGTTGTCTCCAACCAGAGATGGTCTCCAACAGAACCTGACCATCCTGGAACAATACTGCCAGAACTGGGCATTGGAGGTCAATTTTAAGAAGACACAAATAATGATCTTCAAAAAAAAGCCCAGATGTCTTGAAAATAAATATATTTTAACTTTGAATAACACTCAAATTAAAACACACAAAGAATTATACTTACCTTGGTCTGAACATATCTGCATCAGGACATTTAACATGGCAATAATGCACTTAAAGAAAAAGCACAGAGGGCAATCTATGCATTAAAAACCAAATTATTCAAGATAACATTCCAATTAGAATCTGGACCAAAATATTCGATAGTGTGATTGTACCTATAGCTCTGTATGGAAGTGAGATCTGGGGCCCCCCTCAGTAGACTGGAGCATGGCTCATGGGACAAACACCAATAGAAGCTCTCCATACTGAATTCTGTAGAAGAATCCTAAATGTTCAAAGAAAAACTCAAATAACGCCTGCCGAGCAGAGCTGGGACGTTTCCCATTACTATTAAACATTCAGAAACGGGCATCAATTTGGACCCATCTAAAGTTAAGCCCAAAAGACTCACTTCAATATAAAGCACTAAAACCCAAGGAGCTGAAACCCTGAAAACTGTCCCCTTAGTCAGCTGGTGAGGAAGCTAATCAGCCAGACTCCAGTCAGCACTGATTCCAAAACACAACCAAATGAAAACTCATCATGAAGCACTCCAAAGATCTGGATTTAGATCACTGGAGAAACCAAACAAAGACCCAAGTAGAATGAATTGTTATTGACCCCTAAACCGTGATTCTAAATGATTCTGAATATCTGTACAGTGTCAGAGATACAAAACAAAGATGTATCCAATACAGGCTGAGTGACCACCAGCTGGCTATAGAGACAGGGAGATACAGGCAGACATGGCTGCCCAGAGAGGAGCGTCTATGTGCTCACTGCTCCTACAGGGGACATAGAGACAGAGATGGCACTTCCTCCTCCACTGCAGCAAGTTCTCTTCTCTAAGAGATTCCCACTACAGGGACATTACTAACATGGTACCAAACCTCCCAACATGAACCCCAGAAGAGAAACTGTCAGTTCTCCTGGGGGAAGGGTCAGCAGCTCCTCTGGCTGCTAAATATGTGTCTTGCCTGTCACAGCCTGAGGACGCACCATCCCATGGGGTTTGGATTTTGGGTGGAGGTTTTGTGAGCGCGCCGAATCGGGTGAGGACAGTGAGATGTGCTGTATATGTGACACCATCGTTCATAATGCATATAAAATATGTATATATGGTTGATATGTATGTGATGAATATAATATGTAATGATATGGTGTGTGATTAATGTATATATGGTGAGTGTAATGTGTGTGAATATATATAATGGTACTGTATGAATTTATGTGCTTTGGCAATAATATCTCGTTGTTCATGACAATAAGCAAATTTAATTTGAATTTGAGAGAGAGAGGGAGAGAGAGAGAGACACACACACACACACACACACATAAAGAAACAGCTGTCATGAAGCCTTGAAGAGGAACCCTGTGGGTTCAGGACTTCTTAAAGACGGTCTGTGAAGAGAGGGATCTTACCGTGACCCTCCCTCCTTGCCCCAGGTGAATCGTAGAGGTCTTGAGTTTTAGAGCTACCGTGTTCAAAAAGCTCACGTCTTTACGACGCCGCTCTCCGTAAGTTCCCTGCACAGAGAAGTCCGGGAGTAACTTGGCCTCCATCAGGCGGTAATCACAGCGGTCCTTGATATCACCCTGTCCGCCCTGACTGTCGATGACGGAGGATCCGGTGAAGGTGCAGGTGGCTCTGTACTTACAGCTGATGGAGACAGAAACACGAAGCAGAGCGGCGCTTACTACAGCTGACTGAGAACCACACTACCTGCACTTCTCCAAGTGTCCACTAGTCTAAGGTCTGTTCACATAGGTACTATACTATTACAGCGTCTGTGATTTCACTGACAGCACTTTGTGAAGGACTGAATCCAGCCTTCTGTAATCCCTCGTCTCTCTGATGTCACCGCTCCATCTCTTAAAGAACCAACGCTCTACCTGCCAGAGATGCAGCGCTCGTTACTGCCACAAGAGGTCGTTACAGAGCTTTTTCCAGGGGAGGGACACGTCTCCTTCTCACAGGCTGACAGAGTTTTCTCCTCTTCTAGTGACAACGACCCTCCGTCTGTAAAAGAGAAGGTCACAGGTCAAAGGTCAAAATCAAAGGTCTCAGGGTTCATGCTCCTTTCAGGTTGAACGTAACAGTAACCTCACAAACCTTTGGCTCTGCAACCGCTGAAGTCCTTCTTCCAGAAAGATCCCAAAATGTCCAACTTCACCTCTTTGCCTTTCAAACAAAAGTGAGACCGGAACAGCTGATGTCTGAGGACCAGGGAACACAGAGACTTAGGGGTTCTACTAAAGAACTAGGGAACACAGAGACTTAGGGGTTCTACTAAAGAACTAGGGAACACAGAGACTTAGGGGTTCTACTAAAGAACTAGGGAACACAGAGACTTAGGGGGTTCTACTAAAGAACTAGGGAACACAGAGACTTAGGGGTTCTACTAAAGAACTAGGGAACACAGAGAGTTAGGGGTTCTACTAAAGAACCAGGGAACACAGAGACTTAGGGGTTCTACTAAAGAACCAGGGAACACAGACTAAACAGAGACAGTGAAGGGGTCTACTAAAGACCAGGGAACACAGAGAGTTAGGGGTTCTACTAAAGAACTAGGGAACACAGAGACTTAGGGGTTCTACTAAAGAACCAGGGAAAACAGACTAAACAGAGACAGTGAAGGGGTCTACTAAGAACCAGGGAAAACAGACTAAACAGAGACAGTGAAGGGAACAAACCAGGGAACAAACAGGGTTCTACGCATTGTAAGGTGAGTCTTTGGTGCACTTGTAGAACCCTGTGATGAACCTGGTGATTTAATACTCTGTGTAACCATGGCAACACATCATAGCCTCTGATCAGGCTTTGATAACCCCATGTCTGCCTCTCACACACACACACACACACACACACACACACACACACACACACCCTCATATTAAATATTGCATGTCCTCACCGCCGGGGCCATTAACAGCCCTGCATACGTCCCCATGGAGTAGAATCCAACTTCGCACTGCAAAGACAAAGCAGCTGTTTAGAGAGCGTCTGAGGAGGAGGAGCTGAAGAGGAAGGGAACGTGGTTCATGCTCACCGGGACGCCTGACATTGTCAGTGATAACTTTAAAACGACTGCTTAAAGGAGACTTGACCTTCGGGAAGTAAGGTTGCATGACACTTTGTGGTCTGGAACCAATCAGACCGAAGGTTACGTTCTTCCTCGGCGTTCCAGAAAGCAAGAGGCAGTCGGATTCGGATCCCTTTTGGTAAAAGCCGTTCATACAAAGATAAGCAGTGTCCTCCGAAAAGCTCACCTGTTGATGTCAGAGAAACAAGAGTTAGGGTTCTACTACAGAACCAGGGGAACACAGAGAGTTAGGGTTCTACTACAGAACCAGGGAACACAGAGAGTTAGGGTTCTACTACAGAACCAGGGACACAGAGAGTAAGGGTTCTACTACAGAACCAGGGAACACAGAGAGTTAGGGTTCTACTACAGAACCAGGGAACACAGAGAGTTAGGGTTCTACTACAGAACCAGGGACACAGAGAGTTAGGGTTCTACTACAGAACCAGGGAACACAGAGAGTTAGGGTTCTACTACAGAACCAGGGAACTCAGAGAGTTAGGGTTCTACTACAGAACCAGGGAACACAGAGAGTTAGGGTTCTACTACAGAACCAGGGAACACAGAGAGTTAGGGTTCTACTACAGAACCGGAACTCAGAGAGTTAGGGTTCTACTACAGAACCAGGGAACACAGAGAGTTAGGTTCTACTACAGAACCAGGGAACACAGAGAGTAGGGTTCTACTACAGAACCAGGGAACACAGAGAGTTAGGGTTCTACTACAGAACCAGGGAACTCAGAGAGTAGGGGTTCTACTACAGAACCAGGGAACACAGAGAGTTAGGGTTCTACTACAGAACAGGGAACACAGAGAGTTAGGGTTCTACTACAGAACCAGGGAACACAGAGAGTTAGGGTTTCTACTACAGAACCAGGGAACACAGAGAGTTAGGGTTCTACTACAGAACCAGAGAACACAGATAGTTAGGGTTCTACTAAAAAAACAGGGAACACAGATAGTTAGGGTTCTACTACAGAACCAGGGAACACAGAGAGTTAGGGTTCTACTACAGAACCAGGGAACACAGAGAGTTAGAGTTCTACTACAGAACCAGGGAACACAGAGAGGTTAGGGTTATACTACAGAACCAGGGAACACAGAGAGTTAGGGTTCTACTACAGAACCAGGGAACACAGAGAGTTAGGGTTCTACTACAGAACCAGAGAACACAGATAGTTAGGGTTCTACTAAAAAAACAGGGAACACAGATAGTTAGGGTTCTACTAAAAAACAGGGAACACAGAGAGTTAGGGTTCTACTAAAAAAACAGGGAACACAGAGAGTTAGGGTTCTACTACAGAACCAGGGAACACAGAGAGTTAGGGTTCTACTACAGAACCAGGGAACACAGAGAGTTAGGGTTCTACTACAGAACCAGGGAACTCAGAGAGTTAGGGTTCTACTACAGAACCAGGGAACACAGAGAGTTAGGGTTCTACTACCGAACCAGGGAACACAGAGAGTTAGGGTTCTACTACAGAACCAGGGAACACAGAGAGTTAGGGTTCTACTACAGAACCAGGGAACACAGAGAGTTAGGGTTCTACTACAGAACCAGAGAACACAGATAGTTAGGGTTCTACTACAGAACCAGGGAACACAGAGAGTTAGGGTTCTACTACAGAACCAGGGAACCAGAGAGTTAGGGTTCTACTACAGAACCAGGGAACACAGAGAGTTAGGGTTCTACTACAGAACCAGGGAACACAGAGAGTTAGGGTTCTACTACAGAACCAGGGAACTCAGAGAGTTAGGGTTCTACTACAGAACCAGGGAACACAGAGAGTTAGGGTTCTACTACAGAACCAGGGAACACAGAGAGTTAGGGTTCTACTACAGAACCAGGGAACACAGAGAGTTAGGGTTCTACTACAGAACCAGGGAACACAGAGAGTTAGGGTTCTACTACAGAACCAGGGAACTCAGAGAGTTAGGGTTCTACTACAGAACCAGGGAACACAGAGAGTTAGGGGTTCTACTACAGAACCAGGGAACACAGAGAGTTAGGTTCTACTACAGAACCAGGGAACACAGAGAGTTAGGGTTCTACTACAGAACCAGGGAACACAGAGAGTTAGGGTTCTACTACAGAACCAGAGAACACAGATAGTTAGGGCTCTACTAAAAAAACAGGGAACACAGATAGTTAGGGTTCTACTACAGAACCAGGGAACACAGAGAGTTAGGGTTCTACTACAGAACCAGGGAACACAGAGAGTTAGGGTTCTACTACAGACCAGGGAACACAGAGAGTTAGGGTTATACTACAGAAACCAGGGACCACAGAGAGTTAGGGTTCTACTACAGAACCAGGGAACACAGAGAGTTAGGGTCTACTACAGAACCAGAGAACACAGATAGTTAGGGTTCTACTAAAAAAAACAGGGAACAACAGATAGTTAGGGTTCTACTAAAAAAACAGGGAACACAGAGAGTTAGGGTTCTACTAAAAAAACAGGGAACACAGAGAGTTAGGGTTCTACTACAGAACCAGGGAACACAGAGAGTTAGGGTTCTACTACAGAACCAGGGAACACGAGAGTTAGGGGTTCTACTACAGAACCAGGGAACTCAGAGAGTTAGGGTTCTACTACAGAACCAGGGAACACAGAGAGTTAGGGTTCTACTACAGAACCAGGGAACACAGAGAGTTAGGGTTCTACTACAGAACCAGGGAACACAGAGAGTTAGGGTTCTACTACAGAACCAGGGAACACAGAGAGTTAGGGTTCTACTACAGAACCAGAGAACACAGATAGTTAGGGTTCTACTACAGAACCAGGGAACACAGAGAGTTAGGGTTCTACTACAGAACCAGGGAACACAGAGAGTTAGGGTTCTACTACAGAACCAGGGAACACCAGAGAGTTAGGGTTCTACTAAGAACCAGGGAACACAGAGAGTTAGGGTTCTACTACAGAACCAGAGAACACAGATAGTTAGGGTTCTACTACAGAACCAGAGAACACAGATAGTTAGGGTTCTACTAAAAAAACAGGGAACACAGAGAGTTAGGGTTCTACTACAGAACCAGGAACACAGAGAGTTAGGGTTCTACTACAGAACCAGGGAACACAGAGAGTTAGGGTTCTACTACAGAACCAGAGAACACAGATAGTTAGGTTCTACTAAAAAAACAGGGAACACAGATAGTTAGGGTTCTACTACAGAACCAGGGAACACAGAGAGTTAGGGTTCTACTACAGAACCAGGGAACACAGAGAGTTAGGGTTCTACTACAGAACCAGGGAACACAGAGAGTTAGGGTTCTACTACAGAACCAGGGAACACAGAGAGTTAGGGTTCTACTACAGAACCAGGGAACACAGAGAGTTAGGGTTCTACTACAGAACCAGAGAACACAGATAGTTAGGGTTCTACTAAAAAAAACAGGGAACACAGATAGTTAGGGTTCTACTAAAAAAACAGGGAACACAGAGAGTTAGGGTTCTACTACAGAACCAGGGAACACAGAGAGTTAGGGTTCTACTACAGAACCAGGGAACACAGAGAGTTAGGGTTCTACTACAGAACCAGGGAACACAGAGAGTTAGGGTTCTACTACAGAACCAGAGAACACAGATAGTTAGGGTTCTACTACAGAACCAGGGAACACAGAGAGTTAGGGTTCTACTACAGAACCAGGGAACACAGAGAGTTAGGGTTCTACTACAGAACCAGGGAACACAGAGAGTTAGGGTTCTACTACAGAACCAGGGAACACAGAGAGTTAGGGTTCTACTACAGAACCAGAGAACACAGATAGTTAGGGTTCTACTACAGAACCAGAGAACACAGATAGTTAGGGTTCTACTAAAAAAACAGGGAACACAGAGAGTTAGGGTTCTACTAAAAAAACAGGGAACACAGATAGTTAGGGTTCTACTAAAAAAACAGGGAACACAGAGAGTTAGGGTTCTACTAAAAAAACAGGGAACACAGAGAGTTAGGGTTCTACTACAGAACCAGGGAACACAGAGAGTTAGGGTTCTACTAAAAAAACGGAACACAGAGAGTTAGGGTTCTACTAAAAAAACGGAACACAGAGAGTTAGGGTTCTACTAAAAAAACGGAAAACAGAGAGTTAGGGTTCTACTACAGAACCAGGGAACACAGAGAGTTAGGGTTCTACTAAAAAAACGGAACACAGAGAGTTAGGGTTCTACTAAAAAAACAGGGAACACAGAGAGTCAGGGTTCTACTAAAAAAAACAGAACACAGAGAGTTAGGGTTCTACTAAAAAACAGGGAACACAGAGAGTCAGGGTTCTACTACAGAACCAGGGACACAGAGAGTTAGGGTTCTACTAAAAAACGGAACACAGAGAGTTAGGGTTCTACTAAAAAACAGGGAACACAGAGAGTCAGGGTTCTACTACAGAACCAGGGAACACACAGAGTTAGGGTTCTACTACAGAACCAGAGAACACAGAGAGTTAGGGGTTCTACTACATAACAAGGGAACACAGAGAGTTAGGGTTCCACTACAGAACCAGGGAACACAGAGTTAGGGTTCTACTACAGAACCAGGGAACACAGATAGTTAGGGTTCTACTAAAGAAACAGGGAACACAGAGAGTTAGGGTTCTACTACAGAAACAGGGAACACAGAGAGTTAGGGTTCTACTACAGAACCAGAGAACACAGAGAGTCAGGGTTCTACTACAGAACCAGGGAACACACAGAGTTAGGGTTCTACCACAGAACCAGAGAACACAGAGAGTTAGGGGTTCTACTACATAACAAGGGAACACAGAGAGTTAGGGTTCCACTACAGAACCAGGGAACACAGAGTTAGGGTTCTACTACAGAACCAGGGAACACAGATAGTTAGGGTTCTAATAAGGAATCAGGGAACACAGAGAGTTAGGGGTCTACTAAAGAAACAGGGAACACAGAGAGTTAGGGTTCTACTACAGAACCAGAGAACACAGAGAGTTAGGGGTCTACTAAAGAACCAGGGAACACGGATAGTTAGGGTTCTACTACAGAACCAGGGAACACAGAGAGTTAGGGGTCTATTAAAGAACCAGGAACACAGATAGTTAGGGGTCTACTAAAGAACTAGGGAACACAGAGAGTTAGGGTTCTTCTACAGAACCAGGGAACACAGAGTGTTAGGGTTCTACTACAGAACCAGGGAACACAGAGTTAGGGTTCTACTACAGAACCAGGGAACACGGATAGTTAGGGGTCTACTAAAGAACCAGGGAACACAGAGAGTTAGGGTTCTACTACAGAACCAGGGAACACGGATAGTTAGGGGTCTACTAAAGAACCAGGGAACACGGATAGTTAGGGTTCTACTACAGAACCAGGGAACACAGAGAGTTAGGGGTCTATTAAAGAGCCATGGAACACAGATAGTTAGGGGTCTACTAAAGAACTAGGGAACACAGAGAGTTAGGGTTCTTCTACAGAACCAGGGAACACAGAGTGTTTAGGGTTCTACTACAGAACCAGGGAACACAGAGTTAGGGTTCTACTACAGAACCAGGGAACACGGATAGTTAGGGTCTACTAAAGAACCAGGGAACACAGAGAGTTAGGGTTCTACTACAGAACCAGGGAACACGGATAGTTAGGGGTCTACTAAAGAAACAGGGAACACAGAGAGTTAGGGTTCTATTAAAGAACCAGGGAACACAGAGAGTTAGGGTTATACTACAGAACCAGGGAACACAGAGAGTTAGGGTTCTACTAAAAAACAGGGAACACAGAGAGTTAGGGTTCTACTAAGGAACCAGGGAACACAGATAGTTAGGGGCCTACTACAGAACCAGGGAACACAGATAATTAGGGTTCTACTAAGGAATCAGGGAACACAAAGAGTTAGGAGTCTACTAAAGAAACAGGGAACACAGAGAGTTAGGGTTCTATTAAAGAACCAGGGAACACAGAGAGTTAGGGTTCTACTAAAAAACAGGGAACACAGAGAGTTAGGGTTCTACTACAGAACCAGGGAACACAGAGAGTTAGGGTTCTACTACAGAACCAGGGAACACAGAGTTAGGGTTCTACTACAGAACCAGGGAACACAGAGTTAGGGTTCTACTACAGAACCAGGGAACACGGATAGTTAGGGGTCTACTAAGAACCAGGGAACACAGAGAGTTAGGGTTCTACTAAAGAACCAGGGAACATAGAGAGTTAGGGTTCTACTACAGAACCAGGGAACACAGAGTTAGGGTTCTACTACAGAACCAGGGAACACGGATGGTTAGGGGTCTACTAAAGAAACAGGGAACACAGAGAGTTAGGGTTCTACTAAAGAACCAGGGAACATAGAGAGTTAGGGTTCTACTACAGAACCAGGGAACACAGACAGTTAGGGCTCTACTAAAAAACAGGGAACACAGAGAGTTAGGGTTCTACTAAGGAACCAGGGAACACAGATAGTTAGGGGCCTACTACAGAACAAGGGAACACAGATAATTAGGGTTCTACTAAGGAATCAGGGAACACAAAGAGTTAGGAGTCTACTAAAGAAACAGGGAACACAGAGAGTTAGGGTTCTACTACAGAACCAGGGAACACACAGAGTTAGGGTTCTACTAAGGAACCAGGGAACACAGATAGTTAGGGGCCTACTACAGAACCAGGGAACACAGAGAGTTAGGGTTCTACTACAGAACCAGGGAACACAGAGTTAGGGTTCTACTACAGAACCAGGGAACACAGAGTTAGGGTTCTACTACAGAACCAGGGAACACGGATAGTTAGGGGTCTACTAAAGAACCAGGGAACACAGAGAGTTAGGGTTCTACCACAGAACCAGGGAACACAGACAGTTAGGGCTCTACTAAAAACAGGGAACACAGAGAGTTAGGGTTCTACTAAGGAACCAGGGAACACAGATAGTTAGGGGCCTACTACAGAACAAGGGAACACAGATAATTAGGGTTTTACTAAGGAATCAGGGAACACAAAGAGTTAGGAGTCTACTAAAGAAACAGGGAACACAGAGAGTTAGGGTTCTATTAAAGAACCAGGGAACACAGAGAGTTAGGGTTCTACTAAAAAACAGGGAACACAGAGAGTTAGGGTTCTACTAAAGAACCAGGGAACACAGAGAGTTAGGGTTCTACTAAAAAACAGGGAACACAGAGAGTTAGGGTTCTACTACAGAACCAGGGAACACAGACAGTTAGGGCTCTACTAAAGAACCAGGGAACAGAGAGTTAGGGGTCTACTACAGAACCAGGGAACACAGAGAGTTAGGGGTCTACTAAAGAACCAGGGAACACAGAGAGTTAGGGTTCTACTACAGAACCAGGGAACAGAGAGTTAACAGACACGGTGAAGTAGGAAGTTAGCTCCGCTCCCTTTCGCATAACCAGCTTCACCGTTCATTGGAGTGGAGCTCAACCTTGTTTGATGACAACAGACTGGAGTGGTGTGGGGAGGGAACCTCTTGGAAGGAGCCCCTCCCCTCTTGGAGGGAGCCCCTCCTTTCTTGGAGGGAGCTCCTCCCCTCTTGGAAGGAGCCCCTCCCCTCTTGGAGGGAGCCCCTCCCCTCTTGGAAGGAGCCCCTCCCCTCTTGGAAGGAGCCCCTCCCCTCTTTGGCCCTCTTTTAACGCACAAATTAAGCGAGTAATCACGGACGATTCCTGCATTTGTTTTCACGCAATCGTTGGCTTTTGGTTTGAACGCTACATTAGACTTTTTATTTTAATTTATCTATTTCACCATGTTAAAAAATGTTTGAGAACCAGTTCTCATTTACATACATGACCTGGCCAAGAGACGCCGACAGGAACACATACACACACATAGACATCTAAACATAGAACAAAAGTGAACAAGTAACAAACTGTGTGCGATGAGTACAAACGTATGTGTGTGTGTGTGTGTGTGTGTGTGTGTGTGTGTGTAAGTTTGCATGTAAGTAAAGTGCGAAGTGATCAGCAGGAGCAGCAGTCAACCACAATCTGTTAAAAGTTAAAAGTTTAAGTGTTCAGCACGTTCACGTCGCCTTTCAGTCTCGTGCCCTTATAGGGGCATTGAATGGATATTTAACTGCCAATCAAAAAACAAATAGCACATGCTTCAAAGAGTGAGGATGGTGTTCATCGGCGAGGAACAGGCCTATATTTCTGCTCAGCATACAGAGACAGATGTTCTTAAACATCGGGTGTCACTCACTGAGATCTCTGTAACCGGCTCCCCATACAGGTACAAAGGATCGTTCAATGTCTTCTTGAACTTCTCATTGGAACCTGAGAACATGGAGGTATATAAGAGACACACAATCACCGGAAACACACTCACCTGAAACGCACATATTTTACTGAACGTACAGGTGTGTAACTTTACTGAACGTACAGGTGTGTAACTTTACTGAACGTACAGGTGTGTAACTTTACTGAACGTACAGGGGTGTTACTTGGGGATGAAGTGGTTAGGGTTAGAGATGAAGCCCAGGTGGTTAGGGTTAGGGATGAAGCCCAGGTGGTTAGGGTTAGGGATGAAGCCCAGGTGGTTAGGGTTAGAGATGAAGCCCAGGTGGTTAGGGTAAGAGATGAAGCCCAGGTGGTTAGGGTTAGAGATGAAGCCCAGGTGGTTAGGGTTAGGGATGAAGCCCAGGTGGTTAGGGTTAGAGATGAAGCCCAGGTGGTTGGGGTTAGGGATGAAGCCTGGGTGGTTAGGGTTAGAGATGAAGCCCAGGTGGTTAGGGTTAGGGATGAAGCCCAGGTGGTTAGGGTTAGAGATGAAGCCTGGGTGGTTGAGGTTAGGGATGAAGCCCAGGTGGTTAGGGTTAGGGATGAAGCCCAGGTGGTTAGGGATGAAGCCCAGGTGGTTAGGGTTAGAGATGAAGCCCAGGTGGTTAGGGTTAGGGATGAAGCCCAGGTGGTTAGGGTTAGAGATGAAGCCCAGGTGGTTAGGGATGAAGCCCAGGTGGTTAGGGTTAGAGATGAAGCCCAGGTGGTTAGGGTTAGAGATGAAGCCCAGGTGGTTAGGGTTAGGATGAAGCCCAGGTGGTTAGGGTTAGGGATGAAGCCCAGGTGGTTAGGGTTAGAGATGAAGCCCAGGTGGTTAGGGTTAGGGATGAAGCCCAGGTGGTTAGGGTTAGAGATGAAGCCCAGGTGGTTAGGGTTAGGGATGAAGCCCAGGTGGTTAGGGTTAGGGATGAAGCCCAGGTGGTTAGGGTTAGAGATGAAGCCCAGGTGGTTAGGGTTAGGGATGAAGCCCAGGTGGTTAGGGTTAGGGATGAAGCCCAGGTGGGTTAGGGTTAGAGTTAGGGTTAGGGATGAACACTGGTGTCACACTGCTAACATGTCCAAAGGTGAGGATGAGTGATTCGAAGTGTTGCCATGAGTGCTTACCTTGCAGCCCAGTGAGAGAGGACAGTAAGAGCAGGAGTAGGATCATGCTGGAGGAGGTCATTCGGCAAGTGGACGTCTCTTATGGACACAAGTGTTTCATTCACCAGCGGCTAACAGACAAAATCTTAAGTCAAGGTTTTTTAATTTTCAGCTGCACAGATTCTTGAAATACCTGCTGTCTGTCTGCAGAGAAGAAGAGACATGTGAGGAGCTGGTCTTACCCTCAGAGATCTGACGGAGGATGGAACAGATGCAGGTGTTCAGGAGACACTGTGAGAACTCTGCAGCTGTGGATTAACCTGCTGCTCTCTCTGCTCCCTTTTTATCTTCCTCCCTGCTGCTGCTCACACCCCCAGAGCGGAGAGAGGGGAGGGACAGGTGAGGAGCAGGTGTGCATGTGTGTGTGTGTGTGTATGCATGTGTGCGCGCGCTTGTGTGTACGTGTGCGCGCGCACGTGCGCAAGCGTGTGCATGTGTGTGTGTGTGTTCAAAGTTTGTTGTTAAAGAGTTAAGACAAATTTAGGATCAATTTCATGTTTGCTGGTGGTCTTAGTCGGACTCTTCTTACATGGACTCATGGTCTTACATGGACTCATGGTTTTACATGGACTCATGGTCTTACATGGACTCATGGTCTTACATGGACTCATGGTCTTACATGGACTCATGGTCTTACATGGACTCATGGTCTTACTTGGACTCATGGTCTTACATGGACTCATGGTCTTACTATGACTCATGGTCTTACATGGACTCATGGTCTTACATGGACTCATGGTCTTACTATGACTCATGGTCTTACATGGACTCATGGTCTTACATGGACTCATGGTCTTACTATGACTCATGGTCTTACTAGGACTCATGGTCTTACATGGACTCATGGTCTTACATGGACTCATGGTCTTACATGGACTCATGGTCTTACTATGACTCATGGTCTTACATGGACTCATGGTCTTACTATGACTCATGGTCTTACTATGACTCATGGTCTTACATGGACTCATGGTCTTACATGGACTCATGTCTTCCTATGACTCATGGTCTTACTATGACTCATGGTCTACTTGGACTCATGGTCTTACTATGACTCATGGTCTTACTATGACTCATGGTCTTACATGGACTCATGGTCTTACTTGGACTCATGGTCTTACATGGACTCATGGTCTTACATGGACTCATGGTCTTACATGGACTCATGGTCTTACTTGGACTCATGGTCTTACATGGACTCATGGTCTTACTATGACTCATGGTCTTACATGGACTCATGGTCTTACTATGACTCATGGTCTTACATGGACTCATGGTCTTACATGGACTCATGGTCTTACATGGACTCATGGTCTTACATGGACTCATGGTTTTACTATGACTCATGGTCTTACATGGACTCATGGTCTTACATGGACTCATGGTCTTACTATGACTCATGGTCTTACATGGACTCATGGTCTTACATGGACTCATGGTCTTACATGGACTCATGGTCTTACATGGACTCATGGTCTTACTATGACTCATGGTCTTACATGGACTCATGGTCTTACTATGACTCATGGTCTTACTATGACTCATGGTCTTACATGGACTCATGGTCTTACATGGACTCATGGTCTTACATGGACTCATGTCTTCCTATGACTCATGGTCTTACTATGACTCATGGTCTTACTTGGACTCATGGTCTTACTATGACTCATGGTCTTACTATGACTCATGGTCTTACATGGACTCATGGTCTTACATGGACTCATGGTCTTACATGGACTCATGGTCTTACATGGACTCATGGTCTTACATGGACTCATGGTCTTACTTGGACTCATGGTCTTACATGGACTCATGGTCTTACTATGACTCATGGTCTTACATGGACTCATGGTCTTACATGGACTCATGGTCTTACTTGGACTCATGGTCTTACATGGACTCATGGTCTTACATGGACTCATGGTTTTACTATGACTCATGGTCTTACATGGACTCATGGTCTTACATGGACTCATGGTCTTACTATGACTCATGGTCTTACATGGACTC
Source organism: Notolabrus celidotus (assembly GCF_009762535.1). Classification (NCBI taxonomy): domain Eukaryota; kingdom Metazoa; phylum Chordata; class Actinopteri; order Labriformes; family Labridae; genus Notolabrus; species Notolabrus celidotus. Next base: position 92,969 of record NW_023260045.1, read on the forward strand.
ATGGTCTTACATGGACTCATGGTCTTACATGGACTCATGGTCTTACATGGACTCATGGTCTTACATGGACTCATGGTCTTACTATGACTCATGGTCTTACATGGACTCATGGTCTTACATGGACTC
>NW_023260045.1:98818-113126 GCF_009762535.1 Notolabrus celidotus
CGGAGCAGGGCAGTGGAGCTCGGCGGCCCGGGACCCTGACGGTTAATGCCGCTCGCGCTGCGGAGCTCTGCCCGGAGGAGGAGAAAGAACCCGGATGAGAAGAGATCTGCTCAGGTAGCTAACCGTGCTAGCATGCTAACAGGCAATCAGACTGACAGAAAGGCGGTGTGTGTGTGTGTGTGTGTGTGTGTGTGTGTGTGTGTGTGTGTGTGTGTGTGTGTGTGCGTGTGTGCGTGTGTGTGTGTGAGAGAGATGTTTGAGCTAATTTGTGGGTTAAATGCTAACAGGGCTTTCCGTCTCTGTGTTAGCATGCTGCTCTGTTAGCATGCTACTCTGTTAGCATGCTGCTCTGTTAGCATGCTAACAGAGCAGCATGTTCCTGTTAAAGGATGTGTGTCTAACATGAGTCTGGTCCTGTTGGAGGTTTCTGCCTGTTAAATGATTTGAGTCTAACATGAGTCTGGTCCTGTTGGAGGTCTCTGCCTGTTAAAGGGTGTGTGTCTAACATGATTCTGGTCCTGCTGGAGGTTTCTGCCTGTTAAAGGGTGTGTGTCTAACATGAGTCTGGTCCTGCTGGAGGTCTCTGCCTGTTAAAGGATGTGTGTCTAACATGATTCTGGTCCTGCTGGAGGTTTCTGCCTGTTAAATGATTTGAGTCTAACATGAGTCTGGTCCTGTTGGAGGTCTCTGCCTGTTAAAGGGTGTGTGTCTAACATGAGTCTGGTCCTGCTGGAGGTCTCTGCCTGTTAAAGGGTGTGTGTCTAACATGAGTCTGGTCCTGTTGGAGGTCTCTGCCTGTTAAAGGATGTGTGTCTAACTTGAGTCAGGTCCTGTTGGAGGTCTCTGCCTGTTAAAGGGTGTGTGTCTAACATGAGTCTGGTCCTGTTGGAGTTCTCTGCCTGTTAAAGGATGTGTGTCTAACTTGAGTCAGTTCCTGTTGGAGGTCTCTGCCTGTTAAAGGGTGTGTGTCTAACATGAGTCTGGTCCTGTTGGAGGTCTCTGCCTGTTAAAGGATGTGTGTCTAACACAAGTCTGGTCCTGCTGGAGGTCTCTGCCTGTTAAAGGATGTGTGTCTAACATGAGTCTGGTCCTGTTGGAGGTTTCTGCCTGTTAAAGGGTGTGTGTCTAACATGAGTCTGGTCCTGTTGGAGGTCTCTGCCTGTTAAAGGATGTGTGTCTAACATGAGTCTGGTCCTGTTGGAGGTCTCTGCCTGTTAAAGGATGTGTGTCTAACATGAGTCTGGTCCTGCTGGAGGTCTCTTCCTGTTAAAGGATGTGTGTCTAACATGAGTCTGGTCCTGCTGGAGGTCTCTGCCTGTTAAAGGATGTGTGTCTAACATGAGTCTGGTCCTGTTGGGGGTCTCTGCCTGTTAAAGGATGTGTGTCTAACATGAGTCTGGTCCTGTTGGAGGTCTCTGCCTGTTAAAGGATGTGTGTCTAACATGAGTCTGGTCCTGCTGGAGGTCTCTGCCTGTTAAAGGGTGTGTGTCTAACATGAGTCTGGTCCTGCTGGAGGTCTCTGCCTGTTAAAGGATGTGTGTCTAACATGTGTCTGGTCCTGTTGGAGGTCTCTGCCTGTTAAAGGATGTGTGTCTAACATGAGTCTGGTCCTGCTGGAGGTCTCTGCCTGTTAAAGGATGTGTGTCTAACATGAGTCTTGTCCTGTTGGAGGTCTCTGCCTGTTAAAGGATGTGTGTCTAACATGAGTCTGGTCCTGCTGGAGGTCTCTGCCTGTTAAAGGATGTGTGTCTAACATGAGTCTGGTCCTGTTGGAGGTCTCTGCCTGTTAAAGGGTGTGTGTCTAACATGAGTCTGGTCCTGTTGGAGGTCTCTGCCTGTTAAAGGATGTGTGTCTAACATGAGTCTGGTCCTGTTGGAGGTCTCAGCCTGTTAAAGGATGTGTGTCTAACATGAGTCTGGTCCTGCTGGAGGTCTCAGCCTGTTAAAGGATGTGTGTCTAACATTAGTCTGGTCCTGTTGGAGGTCTCTGCCTGTTAAAGGATGTGTGTCTAACATGAGTCTGGTCCTGCTGGAGGTCTCTGCCTGTTAAAGGATGTGTGTCTAACATGAGTCTGGTCCTGTTGGAGGTCTCAGCCTGTTAAAGGATGTGTGTCTAACATTAGTCTGGTCCTGTTGGAGGTCTCTGCCTGTTAAAGGGTGTGTGTCTAACAGTCTGTGTAAGCAGTCCGTCCTGAAGACTGTCCTCTGTTTGTTTTCAGGTGATGGCTCCGACGCGGATGAAGCTTCGTGTCCGTCGGCGTGAGAGTGCAGCTGAAGGCGCTGCAGGAGGAGGCGCAGCAGGAGGAGGCGCTGCAGGAGGAGGCGCAGCAGGAGGAGGCGCTGCAGGAGGAGGCGCTGCAGGAGCAGGCGCTGCAGGAGGAGGCGCTGCAGGAGGAGGCGCTCAGCAGGAGGAAGAGGTGGAGGAGGAGGAGAGGAGCAGAGAGAGCGGGGCTCGCAGCAACAGGAGGAAGAACAACAACAACATTTCTACAGCTGCTGCTGCTGCTGCCACCTCTTCGTCTCTTCCCTCCTCCTCCGCCTCCGCCTCGGCTCGGGTCGTGATGGCGGCGGAGGAGACATCGCCTGACTCCAAGTGTCCGATCTGTCTGGACCGCTTCAACAACCTGGCGTACCTGGACCGCTGCCTCCACCGCTTCTGCTTCCCCTGCATCCAGGAGTGGTCCCACAACAAGGCGGAGTGTCCGCTCTGTAAGCAGCCCTTCGCCTCCATCCTGCACTCCGTCCGCGCCGAGGACGACTTTAAGGAGTATACGCTGCGACCCGCTCCCGCCAACAGCAGCGTCGCTGCCACTGTTGCCATGGTAGCAGCCATGGCTTCAGCGGCAAGGAGCGACCACCAGATGAGGCTGATGCTGAGGAGGCACAGAGAGGAGGAAGGGGGAGAGACGACCACAAGGAGGAGGAGGAGAGAGAGGGGAGGAAGAGGAGGGGCGGGCAGGAGGGCTCGGGTGTGGGAGTGGTACCTGGACTCTCCTCCTCTTCCTCCCCCTGCTGTCTCCTCAGTGGCTGCTGAGGACAGCGAGGAGGGGGAGGAGGATCAGAGTAGGGGCGTGGCTGACCTGGCAGAGCGCGGGGTGATATTTGAGGGGTTGACGGGACTCGGGGGGGCGGTGCCACCGTTAGCGCCCACTGACCGGGCGTCGCGACGGCTCATGACACGCTTGGCGGCAAGACAGAGGCTGCAGCGAGAGGGCGGGACTGTTCGCCGTCTGAGGGAGAGAGAGACTGTTGCTTTCCGCCGTGCCCTCTATCGCTGTGGTGTACGGGTCCGCAGTGCTAGTGGAGTCGATGGCAATGGTAACCAAGGGCAACAGCAGCGTGACGTCACAGCTGAGAGCTTCCGTAGGAACCCGGTCCACCTGAACAGGCTCCGCCCCTGGCTGCGACGGGAGCTCACAGTGCTGTACGGAGCGCACGGCTCTCTGGTTGATATCGTCCAACGTATCATCATGGCCCGACTTGCTCGCCATGGCCTCGAGGACGCGCCCACCATAGAAGAAGAGCTGCGGCCCTTTCTGTTGGCCCGCACGGATCACTTCCTGCACGAACTGGTCTGCTTCGCCCGATCGCCACTCAGCCTGGAAAACTACGACTTGCAGGCGGTGTACGAGCCGCCGGATGCCACCCTTGAGCTCGACGGGACGAGTAGCTCCTCTGACAGCAGCTCGGTCATCGCCATCTCAGAGGGGGAGGAAGAGGAGGAGCGGGCGGGAGGAAGAACAGACCAGATACTGCTGAGGAGAGAGGGGAGCGCTCAAGATGATGTCATCCAAACAGGGAGCTGCCTCAGTCTGTCAGCGTGGGACGATGAGACTCCTGGCCCCTCCTACTCCACAGCAGAACCTACCTGTTCACTCTCCTCGCTGTCCTTCAGCCCCGCCCCTCAGGAGGCAGCCAATGAGGAGGGAGGAGAGAAGCGAGAGGAGGATGAGGAAGTGGAGGAGTGTTTGATCGTTGGATACAAGAAGCCGATAGCAGAGCGGACGCCAGAGCTGGTGCAGCTGTCCTCCGACACAGAGGAGGAGGAGGAGGAGGAGGAGGAGGAGGAGGAGGAGAAGAAGAAGAAGAAGAAGAAGGAGGAGAAGGAGAAGGAGGAGGAGGAGGTGAAAACAGTAGACCAGCTTCCTGCCCTCCACTCCTGTCCTCCCCCCGGCTCTCACTCTCCCACAATCCCTCCCTCCACGTCGAGTGCCTGCAGAGAGGAGAAGGACCCACAGGAAGAGAAAGACCAGGAGGCGGGGAGGTGCCGCTCCTGGTCTGGCGGCTCGGGAAGGAGCAGTAACTCTGTGTGCACGCTCAGCCCTGAGACGCCAAGAGAGGACGTGAGGCGGCGGGAGAGAGACAGGAAACGTGGGGGCAGTGAGATGGCGAGGGAGAAGACGAGGAGGAGGAAGAGGAGCCGGCGAGGGAGGGAGAGGAGTGGAGACCGGTCGAGGAAAAGTGGAACCCTCTGTAACCCGAACCACTCCATTTATCCCGCCATGACGCGTCCGTGCTTACACTCTCCGTTACACTCCAGCGCTGACTCCGCCTCCCTGCTGTCGCCCAGCCCGCCTGACTCCACCCTGAGCCACCACTGCTCCCAGGGGCCCCCTCTCTCCTCCTCTGTCTCCTCGCCGTGCTCCTCTTCCCTCTCCTCCTCACCTCTCTTCTCCTCCCCACAGCTCTCCTCACAGACACCCCCGACCCCCTCGCTCTCCCCCAGTTACCGTAGCAACAGTCACCACAAAGAGAAACCGGGGGGGAAGAGGAAGTACAAGAGTCGACACCTGGACAGCGACGACAAGGACCCCACCTGGAGGCCGAGCAGCAGCCAGCGAGGGGAGAGGAGGAGGGAGCGACGAGAGAAGGAGAGGAGACGAAGGGGGAGAGAGGGAGGGAGGAGGAGAGAGAGGCAGAGGAGGGAGAGTAGAGGAGACAGGTAAGAGAGGACACTTCCTGTTTATAACATTATATCTCTTTAATGATTACAGACCCTCCTCACCGGTCAGAACACTTCAGGTGTTGCCTCAGGGGGTCTCCAGTTTCTCTCATGTCTCGTCTCGTTCCACAGAAGGTCCAGAGAAGACCGGAGTCCCAGCGTGGAGATCATCTACGAGGGTACCATCACCTCCAACGCAATGCAACCTTCCGCACGCAAACGCCACAGGAAACGACGCCGCAGGACTCAACCCAGCAGGTACGACACAGACACTGACAGAGCGCAGGACCTCTTAATCACACCAGATCCAGAACTGTGTTCAGGGGCGCCGTGTAGGGCTGAACCATTAATCCAATTCAAACCCACATCCCAGTGTAATAGAAGGCTGCCATTAAAAAACCAATAAAAGGTGTCATGTACACAGACGCAGCCTCACGTGACATCATGCAGGAGGTGGTCTTAATGTTCCTTTCAGCTGGTTTAGCAGAAACCTCAGAAGAAGAGACACGTGGAGCGGGGGAGGAAGAAAACAACTTCAGACACTCTGAGTTTGGATTTATTGTTTTGTTGTTGACATCTTTAAAAATGACCTCAGCAGAAGAACCGATCATATTGAGGCGTACAAAATAATCAACACGCTGAATATCAACATGTGGAGCAGGCTTATAAATAATCTCTGCAGACACAGAGTCAGTGAAGACCCAGACTACAACGTGGATTTACTGCAACAGGACACCTGAACAGGATCATGTTTCAGACTCACAGAGTCCAGTTTTCAGTCTACTGGTTCTTATTGAGAACAAGGAGCATGTTGACGTGGTCAGGAGTCAGCCAGGAGAGCAACCGGGTCAGAATCAGTCCGGCAGCAGAGAAAAACAGAGACCTGTCCCTCAGCCTCCAGCTGAGAGTCTCCTCTGTGAGCAGTCAGCTGATTCTTAAACATGCTTTAAACTTCAAACTCTTGTTTGGCAGGATGTTGTTCAGTAGTTGTGAACGCTTAGAGACTGCAAGTCAAAGTATTTAGTAAGTTTACAACTGTGATTCAAGTAGATAGATAAACCCTCTTTCATATTAATTCTTCATTTCCCTTTATCTGTGAGGAAGAACAATTCAATCTGATATTGTTTAGTATAATACAGATTGATTTTTTGCTTGCGTTTGTTGAAAAATACATGAGAGGACCTTGAAAAAATAATCGCTTATTAAATCACAATATTAAGGAAAATAATCGCAATTAGTTTCTTTTCCAAAATGGTTCCGCCCTATTCAGGGGCGCCGTGGGCCTGGCGGTCTAAGCGTGCGTCCCATATACAGAGGCTGTAGCCCCCTGTAGAGGTCGCAGGTTGGTTTCCAGACTGGACCATTTACTGCGTGTCCTTCCTCTCTCTCTACTCTCCAGCTGTCCATCAAAAATCTAATATCCAAGCTTTGCCCCTCTCTGCAGTTTGAAGGACAGCCAGCAGAGGGCGTGAAGAGGCCCAACACAACCTGCACAGTTAACCCTTAAACTTCTTTAAGGTTCCTCTGTCTGTACCGCTCTCTAACGTTGACCACTTCAGAGTATCTGCAGGGTAGGGACGGGTACCTTTCACATTTGAACCGGTACTCAGCGGGACCAGTGTTCGGTACTTTTGTGTGTTCATGTGGTGATAAATGTTAATTAGTTTAATAATAAAATCTCAAAGATTTTAAATTTAACATATTTATTTAATTTAACATGAAATGAACAGAAACAGGATTCTATAGGTATATATATCAGCTGACTCGTTTATCAATGAACACACGTGAACGTCTGCGGACAGGAAACAGTCATTTCTCTGCCTCTCTATAATAACAGGACACACAACTTACCTGTTGGGCATTTACACACACACACACACACACACACACACACACACACACACACAGGAACGGTTCTAAACAGGGCAGGTAGGCGGAGCCAGAGAGTCCATCTCAACTTAATCCTCCTGCAGCTCGGCCTCGCCGTGAGGCCTCGCGCCCGTCAGCTGCAGAGAGCAGAGACTTCCACCCGATCAGTCTCTAACTTTATTACAGGGGGAGAGGATGGAACATCTCCTCCTCTTCCTCTCCCTCGCTGTCACCAGGATGCGTTCAGGTACCGAAACATGGAACCGTTTGATTCTACGTGAATCGGTTCTCGGTCGGTACCTATAAAAGTACCGAATTCTGCACCCATCCCTCCTGCAGGGTATGAAATCTACTGTCCACGTCTCTTTTTTTAAAACAGGAACTCCAAAAGTTTTATTTTTATTTACCAGGAATATTCCAACAACAGACAATAACTACAAGTATTAACAGTTTTCTTCATGTTCAAATAAAGTGTTCTTCCTCTGTGTCTCAGCTCCCCGGTCATCATCACCCTGGACAGCGACAGCAGCCACGACAACAACGACAACAACGACAACAACGAAAACAACGACAACAACGACAACAACGACAGCTGCAGCAGCAGCCCGCTGAGCAGCCAGCAGACCGTGGACTTCTGTGACCTTCCCCCGCTCCCTCTGATCCCTTCTGCCAGGACAGGCGGAGTCATGAACGCAGAAATTGGTGAACTTCCCGTAGACATCCTGGACCAAGGATCTGACGGGTCGGAGTCGGAGCCAGCAGGACGGTCCGAGGCTGGGGGTACCATCGCCATCGACAATAGCGACAATAGCGACAACAGTGACGGTGATGTGGATGTGGAGAATGTTGAAGAGAGCCGTTCGGTGCTCTGGTCGGAAGAAGACAAAGGACCAAAGAGGGAAAGAGAGTCGGGAACAAATAAAACCAGAGGGACCAGGACTGCTGTAGACAACTCTACATCCACGGGAGAAAACAGCCAAGCCCCCAAAACTACGGATCAGGTTCTTAAGAGAGAAGACATGCCATTGGACAGCCGGCTGCTGGCAACCATCCTCAATGATCTGAAGGGAATTACTGCTTCCAGCTTGGATTCCAGCAGCTCAGTAGATATGAGAAGAACACGCTCATGTGATCTATCAAACAAGGAGGACCGGCTGGCTGAGAGGACACACACTGACACTGTTTTCTCTGAGGAACGACTGTCCATCCATATCAGAGACCAAAATCGGGGATCCGACCCCTTTAGTTCCTCCTTATCCTCGCTGCCTCTTATGGAGCAGCAGAAGGAGGTCCAGGTCCGACACGAGGGCCGGGATGTCCCCCCGCTTCTAAAGAAAGCTAGTCCCATCCAGTCACAGAACAGAAATACACCACCGCCTTTAAAACACAAAGATGCTGGGAGTCCACACCTGTTACCCGTTCCTTCTGTTGACCCTGTTGGTGTTCCTAAAACCTGCTCAGGTGAGCTGCCTCGAGACAACCAGGCCATCCCTCCCATTTCTACGCTGAAGAGACATTTCACCAGCACTGTGAGAGGACATTTGGCCTCCACAAGCAACAGTTCAACCATTGACATGCATTCCTTCTGTAATCCAGCACCCACTGACTTCCGTTCAGTTGCTCCTTCAGAGTTAGGAGCATTAGCCATTAGCATTCATTCCAAGGGAGACAAACCATGCATTGATTCTTCTTCTGGGTCTCAACACAGGGCCAATGTTTCTCCCAGTTCAGACTTGAATCCTTTCTATCCTTCAAACTCCTGTCACTATAGCATAAGAGAAAAACCCATGGGTCATAGAGCTCCACCCATTGACTTGCATCCTCTGATTGGAAATGAACGGGAGGTACAGAATGCAAAGGACAACTGGTCCAAAGGAGAGCCAGCTCACACTGCCTCTGCCTCCAGAGGCTGCAGGTATAACACAGCAAGCCTAGATTCCTGTCAGGTAGCACCCATTAACCTCCATCCTTCCAGCGGGGTTTCAGCAGAAGGAACACCGGCAGGAAGTGATGTTTTCTCAGGAGCCAAATGTAATGAAACATTACGTCCTGTTTGTGTTTCAACCACTGATTCTAGGACTCAGAATCCCTCATCCCCCATTGACTCCCTCTTTTTCTGTGAGAGAGAAAACTTGTCAGGAAGCTTTCCACCCTCTGGAGATAGCTCAGTGCCAATAGCACTGGCAAGTGGCAGGTCAACACCCATTGACATGCATTCTCTCTCTCTCAGTGTAGCATCAGAAGTACTGATGGGAAGATCACCTCATTGTCAGCTGCCACCCATTGACTCACATTTTAATACTCCTTTACAACCTGTTGATAAACATACTAAAAACATCTTCAGCAATTCAAATGATGAGCATTTAAACTACACACCGTTAACTTCCACTACCTTCCAAACACATCACAGAAAACACAGTTCTCTGTCCGATCCCGTCATCGAGTCCCGCTCAAATCTTCACTACTCCGCCCACTCTGATTCAAAACTTTTCAAACACACTGATCAAACCTCCAGCCCTCAGGTAAGCATCCACACCTGGTCTAAACAGAACCCCTGCATTGACTCCCATCCTGGCTCTCGGCCAACCATTGGCTCCCATCCTGGCTCTCGGCCAACCATTGACTCCCATCCTGGCTCTCGGCCAACCATTGACTCCCATCCTGGCTCTCGGCCAACCATTGACTCCCATCCTGGCTCTCAGCCAACCATTGACTCCCATCCTGGCTCTCTGCCAACCATTGACTCCCATCCTGGCTCTCAGCCAACCATTGACTCCCATCCTGACTCTCAGCCAACCATTGACTCCCATCCTGACTCTCAGCCAACCATTGACTCCCATCCTGGCTCTCAGCCAACCATTGACTCCCATCCTGGCTCTCAGCCAACCATTGGCTCCCATCATGGCTCTCGGCCAACCATTGACTCCCATCCTGGCTCTCAGCCAACCATTGACTCCCATCCTGACTCTCAGCCAACCATTGGCTCCCATCCTGGCTCTCGGCCAACCATTGACTCCCATCCTGGCTCTCTGCCAACCATTGACTCCCATCCTGGCTCTCAGCCAACCATTGACTCCCATCCTGACTCTCAGCCAACCATTGACTCCCATCCTGGCTCTCTGCCAACCATTGACTCCCATCCTGGCTCTCAGCCAACCATTGACTCCCATCCTGACTCTCAGCCAACCATTGACTCCCATCCTGACTCTCAGCCAACCATTGACTCCCATCCTGGCTCTCAGCCAACCATTGACTCCCATCCTGGCTCTCAGCCAACCATTGGCTCCCATCATGGCTCTCGGCCAACCATTGACTCCCATCCTGGCTCTCAGCCAACCATTGACTCCCATCCTGACTCTCAGCCAACCATTGGCTCCCATCCTGGCTCTCGGCCAACCATTGACTCCCATCCTGGCTCTCAGCCAACCATTGGGTCCCATCCTGACTCTCGGCCAACCATTGGCTCCCATCCTGACTCTCGGCCAACCATTGGCTCCCATCCTGGCTCTCGGCCAACCATTGGCTCCCATCCTGACTCTCGGCCAACCATTGGCTCTCAGTCAAAGACTCTTCTGAGAGACGTTCGGCACCCTACAGACAATGGCACGGCGTCGTCCCGTCAGTCCGTTGAGAACCACTGCAGCTCACACTTCTCCATTGATGCCCGTTCAGACTCTCAGTCGCCTGTTGACGAACACTCCGCTAGCAGCTTCTGGAAAACAGACACCCGCCTTAAATAAAACAGACTCCAGTGTTTTGAGGAGTAATTGAAGAAGATGGCAGAAGAACTGCTGATTTATACCTCTGTTTTTTTTGTTCACAATGAATTGTGTTCATTAATTGTGTTTGCCTTTCATTCCAGTGGATGGTGAGTAACGCTGTATGGGGCTGTGTGTGTGTGCAAGGGGCGCAGTTTAAATAATTATTTTAGTACGTGAACGATCTTTTATCTATTGAGCCTGGACAATAAGAAATTCTGACTTATTTATAACGAGTCACAAGCTCTGCTGTTATTTTTAATTTCTGATATTTGTACATTTGCAATGTCTCATTATGACCGAGGCAGTCAAGAACAGTGGAGCAAGTTGAAGTGTATAAATAAGGTCTTCAACTGCTACTCGACTGTTGTTCATAAAGAACTGGGATTTTTATTTTGGAAATATCGAGGGTTATTGATAAACTGATGAAGGTCTACGCTTTGTTGATAGACAAGAGTCAAATCACAGAATCCAAAAGTCCATAAATATTAAAAGATTATTCCAAAGTAACGTGTACTCTGGTTCCTGAATCAATTCCTATCTGTTGGTAAAAGCTTGCGCCCTCTGCTGCCAGTCATTGGTGCTTACTCTCTGGTACGATACTCCATTATCTTTCCAAATCCTTCTTCAGCTCATAGAAACCAAAAGATCAAACTCTATCCTAGGACTGATTTAAGGTGCATTCAGACCAAGACAGACGACCCCATAGAAGCAGACAGACAGGCAGGTATCATTCTGAGCAACACAACAGTTAGCCTGTTAGCATGAAGAGACTCAGCTGGTCTGTTTTAGATGGTGCTATATTTCATCACAGATGGATTCACTGAATCAACACGTGAGAGGAGATAAGCGCGAGTAGCAAAGACGTTTCAACACGGCTCTAAAATCCTTTTGAACTCAAAAAGCCGTGATCGCAGAGATCGGCCGGTGTTTTGGTTTAAACGGCGACCCTGTTAACTGGAGACTCTCAGCAGGATGCATCCCTCATAAACGTCTTTAGACCATCATTAAATATCTGATGAGGATATTTTGAAATCTTAATAAAAACTAAACTAGTTTGCATTCCCAGGAACTCCCTCTGTGTTTCAACAGCTGTGTAAACTCCACAAACACTGACACGTTCAGCTGAAGGGCTCCAGTTTACAGGGTCACTTTTAAAACCGGAACACCGGGAGGAGAGACGCATTCACGGTGGGCTGAGAGAAGACTACTGTTACAAGCTGCTAAATCAAGAGAATCACAGCTTCTTCTTTTGAAAAGTACACACACATACAAAACAGATAGAACAAATAAAAACTAATGAAAGAAAGAGAAATCAAGAGAATCACAGATGTGTGTGATGTTATTGTGGACGGAGGGAGGAATAGAAACACTGAGGTTAATCTACCAATCAGACACCTTCATGTAAATAGTCTCATGTGTCCTGTGTCATTACCTGACGGTGATGCACACCTCTGAGAGGGACGGCCAGCAGTTCACGTTTGACCATATTTTATGTCGTTTAAAACCAATGAACAACTTGAGAGACAAGCTCCGCCCCCCGTCTATATATGTGCCTGCCACTTCAACGCCATCATTACTTGGTTCATTCCCCAGAGGAGCGCTGGCTCATCTGTTTGTGTGAGTCTCAGCTTCACTGTAAACAGTTCCAGTCTCAGCTTCACTGTAAACAGTTCCTCAGAGTCTCAGCTTCACTGTAAACAGTTCCTCAGAGTCTCAGCTTCACTGTAAACAGTTCCACAGAGTCTCAGCTTCACTGTAAACAGTTCCTCAGAGTCTCAGCTTCACTGTAAACAGTTCCTCAGAGTCTCAGCTTCACTGTAAACAGTTCCTCAGAGTCTCGGCTTCACTGTAAACAGTACCTCAGAGTCTCAGCTTCACTGTAAACAGTTCCTCAGTCTCAGCTTCACTGTAAACAGTTCCACAGAGTCTCAGCTTCACTGTAAATAGTTCCTCAGTCTCAGCTTCACTGTAAACAGTTCCTCAGAGTCTCAGCTTCACTGTAAACAGTTCCACAGAGTCTCAGCTTCACTGTAAACAGTTCCACAGAGTCTCAGCTTCACTGTAAACAGTTCCTCAGAGTCTCAGCTTTACTGTAAATAGTTCCACAGAGTCTCAGCTTCACTGTAAACAGTTCCACAGTCTCAGCTTCACTGTAAACAGTTCCACAGTCTCAGCTTCACTGTAAACAGTTCCACAGAGTCTCAGCTTCACTGTAAACAGTTCCACAGTCTCAGCTTCACTTTAAACAGTTCCACAGAGTCTCAGCTTCACTGTAAACAGTTCCACAGTCTCAGCTTCACTGTAAACAGTTCCACAGAGTAATTAATGGGTCTTCAGTTTGTTGAAATAACAACATCATGATGCAGATTAGTCCAAAGTCCAGCTTTGTCAGGTCTGTCCTCAAGAGGAGAAGAAAACTACGTCCATGTTTGTTGAATGGAGGTCTATGAAAGAGGATTAGAGACACTGATGTTTTTTAGAAATCAAAGACAGAATTCTGGAATTCCCTGAGGACAGAGTCTCCATTTTATGAGTAATCAGTGAATAAATATTTGATTAGACTTAACATTTTGTTTTACTGTTTTCTTACATGTCAGGAATAAAAGAATATTCTGAAGTTTTCGTTCTTTGAATAAACATTTTTGAGTTGCAGGTTTTGTTTCTCACCACCAGATGGAGCCTTCACTTCGTTCTGGCCTGTTTTCCTGATCCCCTCTTCAGTTCCATGTCTTTCTCTCTTCCTCTCTGTCTTCCTCACAGGAAGCCTCGAGGGAGAGAGATGCTCTCACACTAATGAGGACGATCAGGGTTCGATTAAACGGCTGTTAAACACCGCGCGTGGATCAGTGCCAAGTCCTGACTCCGGTTAGAGAGAACGAGGGCCAGGGAAAAACTACAGACAGGAAATAAAGCTGTCTATAATTATATATACAGGTACTTATATATACAGGTACTTATATACAGATACTTATATATACAGATACTTATATATACAGATACTTATATATACAGATAATTATATATACAGATAATTATATATACAGATAATTATATATACAGGTACTTATATATACAGATAATTATATATACAGGTACTTATATAGATAATTATATATACAGGTACTTATATACAGATAATTATATATACAGATAATTATAATACAGATAATTATATATACAGGTACTATATATACAGATATATATATACAGATAATATATATACAGATAATTATATATACAGGTACTTATATACAGATAATTATATATACAGGTACTATATATACAGATAATTATATATACAGCTAACTTAATATACAGATTAACTTATATATACAGATATTCTATATACAGTAATTATAGATACAGATAATTATATACAGGTACTGATATACAGTAATTCTATATCAGGTACTTATATATACAGATAAATATATCTACAGATAATTATATATACAGGTACTTATATACAGGTACTATATATACAGATAATTATATATACAGGTACTTATATACAGATAATTATATATACAGGTACTTATATATACAGATAATTATATATACAGGTACTTATATACAGATAATTATATATACAGATAATTATATATACAGATAATTATATATACAGGTACTTATATACAGATAATTATATATACAGAGAATCTATAGATACAGGTACGTATATAAGATAATTTATACAGATAATTATATATACAGATATTATATACGAGAAATTATA
>NW_023260046.1:0-36515 GCF_009762535.1 Notolabrus celidotus
GTCTGAAAACTTTGGTGCATCATCATCAGATAGTAATCCACCTCTCTCTCTCTCCTCTCACATCAGTCTGTTTTAATGTGGAGCAGAGTGTGTGTGTGTGTGTGTGTGTGTGTGTGTGTGTGTTGGGAGAAAAGGGATGGACACGAGGGAGAGAGAAAGAAGAGAGTGAGAAATGACAACGAACAGAGAGAGAGAGAGAGAGAGTGAGAAAAGGGAGATGGAGGGGAGGGTCGAGCGAGCAAATGGGAGGTGGAGCCAGAGAGAGAGCGAGTGAGAGAGAGAGAGAAAGTGTGTGAGTGTGAGAGAGAGAGAGAGAGAGAGGAGGGATGACAGGAGATGTGGTTGTTGCGGCGGCAGCAGAGCAGGACAGATCTGAGACAGTAAAACACTCCTCCTCCTCTTCCTCCTCCACCTTCTTCTTCTTCTTCTTTTTTATTATTATCATTAATCCTCCGTCCTCCTGCGTCCGTCCGTTCCTCCGCTAACACCTGGACCAAAACCTCCATTTGGCTTCCTCACCACTCCTCCTCCTCCTCTTCTTCTTCTTCTTCTTCTTCAACACCTTCATCATCACCGTCATCCTCATCATCCTCATCATCTGTGGTAAGTAGGATGAAAACTGCTCCAGATAGCAGCGCTCACTAAGGCTGAGAATAGAAAAAGGAGGGAAGTCGAGCGGAGGACAGGAGCGGGACGGGACAGAGGGAGAGGAGGGAGGGAAGAGTTTGGAGAAGAGGAGGAGGAGAGGAATAGAGGAGGAAACTTTAGAGGAAGAGGAAGGGTGGACGGAGAGAGACCAGAAAGTGGGACTAAGAAAGAAAGAAAAAGAGAGTTTGTTGTAGAAATGGAGAGAGAAAGAAAGAATGAGAGGTAGAAGATGTTTTCATATTGTGTGTGTGTGTGTGTGTGTGTGTGTGTGTGTGTGTGTGTGTGTTGAGGTTGACGTAATCCAGCTGTATGAATAAATGATGAACTTTTGTGTTTGCTATTAACAGTGGTTAGCTGTCACACACACACACACACACACACACACACACACACACACACACACACACACACACACACACACACACACACACACACACACACACACACACACACACACACACACACACTCATCAATATGCACACACCTTCTGCCCGTGCTGTGAAAACACTCAGTTGTGTTGCCGTCCGCTGGATTACTGTAAAGTAAGGATGAAGACAGAAATCAGACTTCAGTGTTAGAGAAAGAGAGAGAGAATGAACGAGGGAGGAGGAGGAGAGGAAAGAGGAGAGGAGTCGTGACAGCTGTCGCACACCTGCTGTGATGTCTCTGAGTGTGTGTGTTGTCTCGTGTCCCTCTGAGTCCTCGTGGGTCTAAAGAGTCGTCTTTAAAACAAAGCACCTTTCAGAAACCTGCTGCTCACACTGAGGAGGAGAGGAGGAGAGGAGAAGAGGAAGAGAGGAGGAGAGGAAGAGAGGAGGAGAGGAAGAGAGGAGGAGAGGAGGAGAGGAGGAGAGGAGGAGAGGAGGAGAGGAAGAGAGGAGAGGAGGAGAGGAAGAGTGGGGACTATTTCCAGCCGCGGATGAATCCACGTGTTTGGAGCTGTTGTGGATATTTGTGGCTGCAGGACGGTGTGTGTGGGATTGAGTCAAAATAAACTCCAGAGTGTGTGTTCAGGGCGATGCAGGAAACACACTCTGGTGTTTTTAATATTTTGAAGCTTCAGAAATTGAAGATTCATTTGAATATTTGTTCCTCATCGTTGGTTTGAGTTTCTGCATCAGATCTTTTGAGAGCTGCAGAAGTTTGTGACTGTTTGTTGAAATTAAAGCACCTGTAGGGAACGTGTAATCCACGTTGAGTTTGGCGCCCCCTGTGGACAAAGCGTCCTCTCTTTGCTGATCTTGTCTCGTTTGTGTGTTAAATGCGTGTTAGCATGATTTGTGGTTTCTAACTTGTCTCCAGTTTGTCACCTGGAAATGCTTCAAACTAGGAAGTCTCATATCTTACATCTGGAAGTCTTTCCTGTCCTTACCTCACACGCTCTCCTCTTTCTGCTCTTCACCTGAGAGGCTACGAGCACGAAACTCCAAAGTGCATGAACGGAGTTATCGTCTATTTTCCTGTTTCAGAAATACCTTTCAGTCACTTTATATAAAGTTGTTATTGAAATAATCTGAGGGTAGAAACAGTTCTTTTTAAGAAGTTGAAGATTTATTTGAATATTTGTTCCTCATCGTTGGTTTGAGTTTCTGCATTCCATCTTTTGAGAGCTGCAGAAGTTTGGGGCTGTTAGTTGAAATTAAAGCACCTGTAGGGAACGTCTAATCCACGTTGAGTTTGGCGCCCCCTGTGGACAAAGCGTCCTCTCTTTGCTGATGTTGTCTCGTTCGTGTGTTAGATGTTTTCTGGAGACAGAGTCTACGTTAAAATCAGTTCTCTCTGATGGTCCGGTTTCATTTCAGGATTTTTGTTGCTTCATAAAACGACACAGGAGCTTTAAAAGTTGAACGCAGAATCAGAGTCTTATGTTGCGTTCATGTCATGTCGAGATAAGCTTGGATTATGGTTTCTAACTTGTCTCCAGTTTGTCACCTGGAAATGCTTCAAACTATGAAGTCTCATATCTTACATCTGGAAGTCTTTCCTATCCTTACCTCACACACTCTCTTCTTTCAGAGGCTACGAGCACCAAACTCCAAAGTGCATGAACGGAGTTATCGTCTTATTTCCTGTTTCAGAAATACCTTTCAGTCACTTTATATAAAGTTGTTATTGAAATAATCTGAGGGTAGAAACAGGGTTGTTTGTTTTAAAGATGGTGTTTCATTTTGTGGTTCAGCAAAACAATTTTTGTTTTGTTTTTTTAAGCATTTTTTGTGTTTCCGTAAAAATAAAAGCTTGTTTGTTCCAGTGAAGGGCTTTTAATTTGAAGCAGCAGAAGCAGGAAGTGCAGTGTTAGCGTTAGCAGTAGCTCAATCCACCCGTTGGAGAGTGAGTGCTAAACGAAGAGTCTGATATCTCATTAAGTTATGAAACATTAACACCGGGTTACGTGTGGCGACCAAGGGAGAGGTTCCGGTGGCCGGTGGCTGGTGGTGAGGCTTTCAGCAGTGTGACTGCCCCCTGGTGGCTGGCTGCAGTATAGGTCAAAAAATCTGAGCAGTCAAAGTTAAAAAAATGAATACACGTCATACGAATGCTTCTCACATCCGTATGCTGTGGTGATATGTAGTTAGTATTTGACTGTTTTGTGTCCAAGGACTCTTTTTCCTGAACAGTTTCTTCTTCGTTGGTTATTAGAGGTTAAAAAACGGGGTTTTACTTCCTGTTTGATTCACAGCCGCCGTGGAGGGAAACTTCAAAGGACACACAGGGTCTTGTGACGTCACGCTGTAGGGCGGAGCTTGTTACCGTGGCTTCACAGGCTCTGGCTGCACAATGGCGGCGCCCAGGAGAGGGATTCTTTGGCTTCAGAACCGTACAACGGGAAGAGGCGGAGCAACGCCGTCCATTTTTATTTACAGTCTGTGGTGGCGACAGATTCTGTCGTTACTTTGTGAATAAATACGTTGGAATTCACAATCAACGAAAAAAAACATGCCGACCGAGCACAGTTTGAAATTTAACGTAAGTAAGTAAGTAAGTAAATTTGATTTAGTGAAGCACCTTTCACAGAATAAAATCACAAAGTGCTTCACAGGAAAATATCCAACACATTAAAAGAAACAGACCAGAGCATAAAAAGAACATTAGTGTGAACACACTGAGTCGAAGGCCTCTTTAAATAAATGTGTCTTCACAAGTTTTTTAAAACGTTTGAGTTTTATAAAAATCTGGAGGACTTGCGCTCTTTTTATTTAGTGGAAACAGCTCAGAGCTTTTATTCAGAAAGAGACATTTACATCATATAAAAGCAAATTCTGATTTTTAGAATAGAATAGCGTTATTTTAATCGTAACATGCACGACGATTACAAGTGCAATCGTTGAAAGGTAATAACATAAAAATGATATAAAATATTACTTTTTTAAAATTGGAACGCTCGGTTAAAAATGTTCTGCTAACTGATTCGCATTGCCGATACAGATAAATAATGAATAATTTACACATTTGGTTTTTTTTGCCTCTTGTTCGTTAACGATTATTTTTGGGGCTTTTTCTCTCTCACCGTTATTTCGAGTTCCGGACACCAGAGTGAGAATTACCTCTGACCATTTGTGCTACAAAGACGAGGGCTGCTTCCTGTAACCTCTGAAAACCAGTAGCATAATTTTTTTTTTTTTTCACAGATATATTTATTGACATTTTTCTAAATGCAAACAACACAAAACCAGGACAGCACACAGACAGTGACACACAACAACAACAACAACAACAATAGTGGTACATATTATATTAGAGTTTAAATGATATAATAATAATAATAATAATATATTTTATTTATAAAAGCGCTTTAAAAGATTCTCCAAGTGCTTTACAGGAAAATAAAATTATACAATAGAAAAGCAAAGAAGGCAGCAAATGAAACAAAACAAGAAAATAATCAGTCAATCATAGTTTAAAAGCATTTGTAAAAAGGTGGGTTTTAAGTCTGGATTTGAATTTGGTGATTGAGGGAGAGAATCTGAGGTGTTGGGGGAGAGAGTCTGAGGTGTTGGGGGAGAGAGTTCCAGAGGGTGGGAGCAGCGACAGAGAAGGCCCTGTCATAGAGAAGTGTAAACAAATCAATATGTATAAAGTAAATCAATAATTATGTAAATAGACAAATACAAAAATGTAACTAAATACAATTAAATACAATTAAATAAAAACAATTACCAGTCGCATGATTTAACCCTATCACTATCACCTCTCTCTCTTACTCCCCTCTATCTGTCTTTCCAGACCCAACACGGTCTCAGCAGATGTCTGTCTAACATGAGTCTGGTCCTGCTGGAGGTTTCTGCCTGTTAAAGGAAGTTTGTCCTCTCCACTGTAACTAGCTAAATACTGAGAGGTGTAATGCTCATGATGGATTAAGGTGGGGTCAGACTGAGTCTGATCCGGTCTTGGTGTTGGGTCTCTGTTCATAATTTGACATAGAGTGGTCTAGACCTGCTCTGTTTGTAAAAGCGTCTTGAGATAACGTTTGTTGTGATTTGGCGCGATACAAATAAAGATTGATTGATTGATTGACCCCTACGCTAATCTAGCGCCCCCTGGCTTCAGTATTTTGAAAACAAGTTCAGCTCAATGACTCGTTTCAATAAACTCTCTGCTCTCCTTTGGAACATGATTGTCTTTCACATTGTCACGAGATTACTCATAGTTAAAGTCAGAGCGCCCTCTGCTGGACACATATGTGGTAGTTTCATTTCTTCATTTCTTAATGACTCATGCGTCCTTTTTTCTGCGTTAACATGCATGAAAAATAAAACCTTCGGTCCTAGCTACGCGTCAGTGACGTCATGTGAGCTAATTCTTCTGCTCTCTCGTTATTCCTGCGTCCCTGATTTTTATAGAACGTTTCAGTACTTGCTTGTAAAGAAACATTTCTTGCATTTTAAACCTGATTGTGATGATTTTAACTTGAATTAGGAGTGACGAGAAGTTTAAAAAATGCAGACGCAAAAAGCGAAAGGAGGAAATCGTAGGTTTGACGAGTCGGAGAGGAAGGTTCAATAAAAAGAGAACATGATGTTTCTGCAGACACACCTTAATCCATGATTCATACTCTGTTCTTCCTCTCCTTCACATTCTTCTGTTGTACTCTACTGTTTCCTGTTTGTTTCTACCAGACTCTCTCTGTGAGTGTGTGTGTGTGTGTGTGTGTGTGTGTGTGTGTGTGTGTGTGTGTGTGTGTGTGTGTCTGCTGCAGTGAAGTGCTGCTCACTGATGGTCGTCTAATGGTTTCACACAAACACTCAGACTGACCGGCCATGTGCTGCTCCTCATCACTCTCTGTGTGTGTGTGTGTGTGTGTGTGTGTGTGTGTGTGTGTGTGTTTCCACTCTAGCAGAAACACTTTCCACCTGTTACCCGGGTTTGACTGACAGCCCTGGTCCTGCTGGGTTTTGGTTTTAGAGGAGGGAACTTCTGCAGAGTCTCGTGTTTCAGATGTTTGAGACGGACTTCAGATTACTGTAAATACAAACAGCTGATCAGGTCCCATGGTTAGGTTCACTGGTGGGACCTCTAGTGGTTGAAGTCATAGTGACATGAACAAGTCTGCTGTCTCCTTTGTTACCTCTCCCTCTCCTGGTTTCAGGGACTCTGTAGAGACCAGCAGCTCAGAGATGCTCTCTCTCCAGCTCTGGATCACAGGACAGTGTGTTGCTCCTCTTCTCCCTTTCAGAGATGGTTGATGGTTGATGGTTGATGGTTGATGGTTGATGGTTGATGGTTGATGGATGGGGTCCAGTAGCTCCTCAGGCTGAGACCACATCTGTGCCCGCTAACTGTCATTACTCCCCCACGACCAAGACCAGCCTGAGACCACACTAAGGTTTTTACCACAGTGTCAACAGGCAGAGGGGGGATGAGACGGACTACTTTAAAAAACGGTTCTCAATTGAGCGCCGGCCGAAAAGGGTATCAGTGGATTGATTTGATTCCAGGTGTGTGATCAGGTTGTGGTGCTTATGCTGTTGAGAACTAATAACTGTTGTTGTGGGGTTTGAACCAATCAGAATCAAGCATGTAACACAGGCAGGTCATGAAGTACAGGATAAAGTATGGTTAGCAGGTCGTCATGGGAAATAGAATCCCAACAGGGTGAGACAAGACGTCCAGCAGAAGTTAATGCACAGTCTGTGAGAGAGTATTCCCTGACTCTGTCTCTCTTCTTCTTCTCAGTGAGTTTGGTACAGATCTAAGAGACACAACACGGTCTCTAAAGTTAAGTCCAGAAAGAGACGGAGAAGGATGCAACACAAACTCAGAGAGACAAATCAATCTTCTGAACGCTCCAAGATAACAACACAGAGACTCAAAGCTGCTGCAGAGATGCATCTTTATGCTAACGGTACCTCCTGATAATGATTCTAAAGAGTTACTGACGTTAGCCGGACTCTCCTCCTGCATACACAGACTTACATGTTTGGTGTAAGTCAAAGTGAGCTGCAGACTTCCTCTAGTCTGTTTCCCTTTGCATTGATCGGTGATCAGAGAGCCCGGCTTCCTCGCCATCGATCAGCGATCACAAACATGTTCTCTGCTCCATTGATCGCTGATTGGAGACATGTGTTGTCCTGTTATTGATTGGATCAGGTTGGAAGGAGAGACTCGCTGTTTGCTGTGTTTAAGATGCTGCAGATCAACATCGATGGAAACAATCTCTAAGTGTGTGTGTGTGTGTGTGTGTGTGTGTGTGTGTGTGTCTCTGACACGTATCTGAGACTTTTGTATTGGTTGTTGGTGAGTTAGACTTCTTGTTTGTTAATGAACCGTTCATTTATTCCCCCTTTTTCAAGCTTGGAGCTAAAAGAAGGTCAGATTTAGAGATGCTGACCGCAGGGACTTTACCCCTGAACTACGTGCGTTTGGACCGGTGGACCCAGGGTCTAACTTTAGTTCAGGGGTAGATGATCTCCCCTCTAAAAATCCCCTGCTAGGGGGTAGAACTTTTCAAAGGTCCCGGGACTTTCGGGGGGCGGGGCCTGCAATCCTGAACGTGTTTGATTGGTAGATTGACCTCAGTGTTTTTATTCCTCCCTCCGTCCACAATAACATCACACACATCTGTGATTCTCTTGATTTCTCTTTCTGTCATTAGTTT
This sequence comes from Notolabrus celidotus, assembly GCF_009762535.1. Taxonomy (NCBI): domain Eukaryota; kingdom Metazoa; phylum Chordata; class Actinopteri; order Labriformes; family Labridae; genus Notolabrus; species Notolabrus celidotus. The sequence continues at coordinate 7,746 of NW_023260046.1, forward strand.
TTATTTGTTCTATCTTTTTTGTATGTGTGTGTACTTTTCAAAAGAAGAAGCTGTGATTCTCCGGGTCAACTTTTTTGCCAATTTTTTTTTTTTTCATTTTGTTTGTGCCAAAAAAAAAATTAATTTTTTTTTTCAATTTTTTTTCTTCAACATTTTAGTTTTTCAAAAAAAAAAAAAATTTTCTTCAAAATTTGTTTTTTCAAAAAAAAAACTTTTGGCTAAATGTTTTGTTGGGAAAACTTTTTATTTTTCAAAATTTTTGAGTCAATTTTCTTTTTCAAATTTTCTTTTGTCAAATATCTCCTAAAACCATTCACAGTCATTGTTTTTTCCATCTGTGATTCTCTTGATTTCTCTTTCTTTCATTAGTTTTTATTGGTTCTATCTTTTTTGTATGTGTGTGTACTTTTCAAAAGAAGAAGCTGTGATTCTCTTGATTTAGCAGCTTGTAACAGTAGTCTTCTCTAGTTTAGTTTTTATTAGGATTTCAAAATATCCTGATCAGATATTTAATGATGGTCTAAAGACGTTTATGAGGGATGCATCCGGCTGAGAGTCTCCAGTTAACAGGGTCGCCGTTTAAACCAAAACACCGTCCGATCTCTGCGATCACGGCTTTTTGAGTTCTAAAGGATTTTAAAGCCGTGTTGAAACGTCTTTGCTACTCGCGCTTATCTCCTCTCACGTGTTGATTCAGTGAATCCATCTGTGATGAAATATAGCACCATCTAAAACAGACCAGCTGAGTCTCTTCATGCTAACAGGCTAACTGTTGTGTTGATTCATTCTTTGCTTTTTACATGTTTTTAACGCAGGCGCAACATTTTCACTTTTTTTTATGTTTTTCTGCTTTTGGAGCACAATTTCAAATTTGAAGAAAATTAATTTTTCTACAGGCTCTGGGTCAACTTTTTTGTCATTTTTTTATCAAATTTTTTTTATCAAATTTTTTTTTTAAACTTTTTTTTGTCAAATTGTTTTTTTTCAAAAAACATTTTTTTCAAAAATTTTTTTTCAAAACTTATATTTACAATAATTTTTTTTCAAAACTTATTTTTACAATAATTTTTTTTCAAAACTTATTTTTACAATCATTTTTTTCAAAACTTAAAAAAAAAAAAAAAAATTTCAATTCATTTTTTTTTTCAAAATGTTCCAAAAACCATTCACAGTCATTTTTTTTTCCATCTGTGATGAATGGCATTCGTCTTTGTTTTACTGCCCTCTACTGGTCTGGTGGTGTAGTGTCAAAGGATTTTAAAGGCGTGTTGAAACGTCTTTGCTACTCGCGCTTATCTCCTCTCACGTGTTGATTCAGTGAATCCATCTGTGATGAAATATAGCACCATCTAAAACAGACCAGCTGAGTCTCTTCATGCTAACAGGCTAACTGTTGTGTTGCTCAGAATGATACCTGCCTGTCCGTCTGCTTCTATGGTGTCATCTATGATGCCCTCTACTGGTCTGGTGGTGTAGTGCATTTACTTTTTTTTCCTCCATACGTCACTGGCCTGATTTACACAATCTACCCGGGACTTCAGCCCGCGGTCAAAACACAGACAACAATGGGGCACCAGGAACCTTTTAGTTCAGGGTAAAGTAGTCCTGGGGACTAAAAGACCCCGGGACTCTTAGGTCCAGATGCACCTATAGTTAGCTAATGTAGCGTAGCCTCCATGTGTCTTGGTGTCACCTTGTTTTCATTCAGTGCAGGTTGTATTAAACATAATGCACCGGCCTCTCTCTGAGAGTGACGACAGAATCACGGTGCAGAGATTTATGAGTAAATAAAGGTGACATCATAAAAAGTGTGTAAAAGTGAATCCGCTGCATCTTTTATAAATATTTGTTTTGAGCTGTCCCACTTACTGGAGGCAGAGCTAAAGAGCTAAAGAGCTAGCTTAGTTCAACTCTCAGTGTCTGACTTCCTGTCTTTAATCCCTCCATAACTCGACTGTGGCTGTTAGAATAGAAGAATTAAAAACACCCTGGACTCACTCTGCAGTTATATTCAAAGTAAATGTTCTTTTAATTCTCTGAAGGAACATGTTGATGCTTCGTTATTCCTCCTGAAGGGAAAATAACTGACGTTCATGTTTCTGAGGCGCCCACATCAGGATGTAGACTCAGAGACACGGGATGTTGTTCTCCTAAACCCTGCGACCACATCTGATCCTCCTCGTCTCCGCCCCGAGGAGGCAGAGGAGAGTTTTCAATCAGCGGTCGGACAGGAAATCCACTGACTCAGGTTCAGCTCTCTCACAGTCATAACCATAAAAACCAGCAGCAGACCCATTACCAGGAGGGTCAGCCGCTCGGCCAGAGGGGAAACGCTGATCCCAGACCTGTGGCCGAGGATAAAAAGCTTCATGTGGATTCTGTTAAAATCTAAAGTGAGCTCAGAAAGACCCGACGTCAGCAGGGATCCACACAGACGGACTTACTGGAAACCTGCAGACAGATGGACTTCAGGAGGGCGGAGTCAGGGTCACCTGAGGAGTGACTCAGATTCTGTTATCAACAGGAGCAGCTTAAAGTTTTACCTTTAAAGATAAAACACTGAAACAATTTATAAAGTACTCACTAACTCTGATGATCCTCCTTTACAGAGTTTATGTCTCACAGATTCAACATAAACCAGAGAACGGGTTTTCACTGGACTGGATTCTAGTCTGAGAAGGGTTCTGGTCTCTGTCTGTAGTCTGAGTAGTATCCACCAATCAGGTGTCAGCAGGAGAAACAGTCTGTATGGAGAGCAGCAGCAGGTGTTTTAGAATTCTGACATGATCAAAGACAGAATTCCAGAATTCTGTCTTTGATGATGTCAGAGTTCTGTCTTTGATGATGTCAGAATTCTGTCTTTGATGATGTCAGAATTCTGTCTTTGATGATGTCAGAGTTCTGTCTTTGATGATGTCATAATTCTGTCTTTGATGTTGTCATAATTCTGTCTTTGATGATGTCAGAGTTCTGTCTTTGATGATGTCAGAATTCTGTCTTTGATGATGTCAGAATTCTGTCTTTGATGTTGTCAGAATTCTGTCTTTGATGATGTCAGAGTTCTGTCTTTGATGATGTCAGAGTTCTGTCTTTGATGATGTCAGAATTCTGTCTTTGATGTTGTCAGAATTCTGTCTTTGATGATGTCAGAATTCTGTCTTTGATGATGTCAGAATTCTGTCTTTGATGTTGTCAGAGTTCTGTCTTTGATGATGTCAGAATTCTGTCTTTGATGATGTCAGAATTCTGTCTTTGATGTTGTCAGAATTCTGTCTTTGATGATGTCAGAGTTCTGTCTTTGATGATGTCAGAATTCTGTCTTTGATGTTGTCAGAATTCTGTCTTTGATGATGTCAGAATTCTGTCTTTGATGTTGTCAGAGTTCTGTCTTTGATGATGTCAGAATTCTGGTCAAAACACTGCGAAACAAGCGCTGCTCAGTGTTTAAAGAATGAAGATTGTCTAGATATATTTATTTAAGATAAAACACTAAAATCAATGTTATCCCCTTCTAAAGTTAGGCCTTTCAAAATAAGTTGGTCATAGAGTATTACTGTATATTTATAAACGTTTAAAATAAGAGACTAGAGCAACAAAGAATGACTCGTCACTCATCAGTCGTCAAATATTAAATTAATTCTCAACAATGTTGGTAATCATTATATTTCTGTTCCTTGTTTATGTTAAAACAGAATTAACTCTTTCCTTCCAGCTTTTAAAAAGTGAATATTTTCTGATTCATATCCTTCTTTATGGCAGTAAAATATTAAAATCTCTATTAAAATTAAACGTTAGGATCAAACAACGTCCTTTATATTTCCTAAAATCAAACAACTGATCGATACTCTGGAAAAACACTCTGCAGATAAGTCTTGATCTTCAGTTACAGCCTCAGAGAGAATATGATTATAACCAAATCAATGATAAAAAATGTTTTTTTGAAGTTGTAATAATACATAAAAACTAAAAGATTAAATCAGAATTTCAGTCGCTTTGTCATCTGGCTTTGTTTTGATTATTTTTAAGTTAAAATACTTTCTTTTTTTACTAAATTATAACCTGTGAATTTAAATATTAATCTTAAAAAGTTCATTATTAATTTGATGAAATATGCAGAGGAAGAAAGAGAGCGGTTCTTTGTATCCCTGAGTTAGTCTGCAGGTTTCCTCTCCGCCCGTCAGAACTTTGCTGCAGCGAGTTTGTGGGTGTGAGAGCTCTAAAACTGATCAATGTTAAAAACATGATCTGATTAATAATCTGTGTTTGGGCAGCCAGATATTAGGAGGACTATTTCATATTAAATATTAAAGCTTTGATTCTGTTTCTGTCGCTGCAGCAAACATTCCTCCGCTCTGCTCTTTAAGGTCTTTAGACCCGTCCTCTCCCGCTCTGTGAGATCTTCACAGGTCTGATCTTCATGTTCAGCATCATGTCCTCCTCTGTCTGTGCTGATGTGTGGTGGCAGCAGACAGCAGCACCAAAATAAAATTCAAATTGAATTGGACCAGCAGCAGCAGCAGCAGCTCTGAAAACGTGTGGTTATGTAATGAGTCTCTGAGCTGAACATTTATAACTCAGCTGCTTTCATGAACAGGTTTTATAAAAGCATCGTCAAAGTCCTCTGCTCTGAAATGTGATCCGGTTCAACTCTGAAAAGCTGGTTTTATATAAAGGACTGCAGACCCCTGACCCGTACTGTACTCTCTGAACAGGGACAGAAGAACTGGAGCAACAATCTCTTTGAGTCACTTTTCAGAAATGTTAGAAAAGCAACAAAAGAAACAAAACTGTGATCTCAAATAGACACTTAAAGAAACACACACACAAAAAACACAATATTATTATTGCACATATATTTCAGCAAAATATAATTGCACATGAATATGTTGCAAAGTAATTCTTGCACAGATATTGCACATTATTTTCTACACATGACAAATTTGCCCATCTGTTATTGCAGATTAAAAACTGCACTTTAATAATTGCACATAAAATGATCCTAACAGACTTTGCATTTAAAAACTAAAAATACATTTCTGCATTTGAAAAATTGCACTTTTCTTTTAATTTTGCATATATTTAAAAACACATGTACATTTTTGGACATTTATTATTGCTGATACAATTCTGCTGTTTTTTATGCAATTAATTTGCATTCAAAAACTACAGAATTTTTTGCATAGTTAGTATTGCACATTTAAAATTTTGCACATTTAATTTAGTTTCCACATTATAGTTTTGCACATAAAAACTTTGCATAAGTATTATCACACAGTGAGATTTCATACTAAACACTTTGCACATTAGATTATTGCACATTGTTATTTTTGCACATTTTCTTATTGGTAACATCATGACTTCTTCCCCTGAGTGGTGGACGTTCACTCTCTGTATTTATAGATGTTGGGTTATCTGTGGAGTTCAGGATGAATCCGTCAGACTTTAAAAGAAGATGAATATCTTTAATTTATTTCGAGTTGAAGAGGTTAAACTTTCCGGTCCGACAGACTCGCTGTGATTTAAATCAAACCTGTGGAAGGAAAACTTTTATTGCTCCCACTGTGGACTCTATGCAATAAAATCAACCTGTGACAATAACTTTTCATCTGAAGAAGAGCAGCTTCACTTTATTGATTCAGCTTTATTGAATGAAGAACGCAGAAGGAGAAATAAAGAGAGAGAGAGAGAGAGAGAGAGAGGGAGAGAGAGAGGAGAGAGAGAGAGGGGAGAGGGAGGAGAAGAGAGAGGGAGAGAGAGACAGAGAGAGAGAGAGGAGAGAGAGAGCGAGAGAGAGAGAGAGAGAGAGAGAGGGAGAGAGAGAGGGAGAGAGAGAGAGGGAGAGAGAGAGACAGAGAGAGAGAGGGAGAGAGAGAGAGAGAGAGAGGATTCCTCAGCAGACTGAAGAACTCGTCTTTAATAACCTGCAGCTTTATTTCTTCTCTTAAACACCTGGAGACGATTCAGCTGCTGCGTCTGTCAGGGGAGGGGACGGACAATGTTTCTGAATGTTTCTAAATGTTTCTGAATGTTTCTAAATGTTTCTGAATGTTTCTGAATGTTCCTGAATGTTTCTGAATGTTTCTGAATGTTTCTGAATGTTTCTAAATGTTTCTGAATGTTTCTAAATGTTTCTGAATGTTTCTGAATGTTTCTGAATGTCTCTGAATGTTTCTGAATGTTTCTGAATGTTTCTGAATGTTTCTAAATGTTTCTGAATGTTTCAAAATGTTTCTGAATGTTTCTGAATGTTTCAAAATGTTTCAGAATGTTTCTAAATGTTTCTAATGTTTCTGAATGTCTCTAAATGTTTCTAAATGTTTCTGAATGTCTCTGAATGTTTCTGAATGTTTCTGAATGTTTCTGAATGTTTCTGAATGTTTCTGAATGTTTCTAAATGTCTCTGAATGTTTCAAAATGTTTCTGAATGTTTCTGAATGTTTCTGAATGTTTCTAAATGTTTCTGAATGTTTCAGAATGTTTCTGAATGTTTCTGAATGTCTCTGAATGTTTCTGAATGTTTCTGAATGTTTCTGAATGTCTCTGAATGTTTCTGAATGTTTCTGAATGTTTCTGAATGTTTCTGAATGTTTCTAAATGTCTCTGAATGTTTCAGAATGTTTCTGTATGTTTCTAAATGTCTCTGAATGTTTCTGAATGTTTCTGAATGTTTCTAAATGTCTCTGAATGTTTCTAAATGTCTCTGAATGTTTCTGAATGCTAGCAGAATGCTAACAGGACGCTGCACATGCTTCCTGATTTTTAAAGCTCACGTCTCTTCCTGTCGTTCCGTGAGGCGATGCTCTGCAGCTTTAAAACATTCGTACGTTGTGGGGAAAGTTACTGAGAATAAATGATTAGAAATAAAAGTTATGTCTGTCAGATAGTGTCTGTGCTCGTGATGAAGCAGGGTGAGGAGCTGGAGGTGATTTCAAGTCAACACGTGTCCTCCTTGCTCACGTTAGCTCTGTTAGCTCTGTAAGCTCTGTTAGCTAACGTGAGCTCTGTTAGCTCTGTTAGCTCTGTTAGCTCTGTTAGCTCTGTTAGCTCTGTTAGCTCTGTTGGCTCTGTTAGCGCTGTTAGCTCTGTTGGCTCTGTTAGCTCTGTTAGCTAACGTGAGCTCCTCCTGAGTCCCAGGTGTGTGCAGTGAGGGGCTCTCTGCAGCTTGCTGAGCAGCAGCGTGTTGTTTGGGGAGGTGATGGTGGTCCTGAGGTTTCAGACGGATCAGAGTCTCAGTTTCATTGTTTTAAAATCATCCTGGATTGATTCTGATCTTCAGAAATGAGCGGACATTTTTATGGTTGTATCCCGCTCAGGGAGGAAAGATCAGATTTTTAAAATAAAGGAATAAATATTTGTTTGTATACATCTTCATCTCCTTCTCTCCTTTCTTTCTTTCCTTGTCCTCCCTCCTTCTCTTCCCTCATCTCCTCTGTCTTGCTCTGATTTCCTCTCTTCTTTTCCCCTCAGTTCATCCTCCCATCTTCTTCCTCTCTCTTAAATTCAAACTTCTTCTCTTCTTTAAATCTATCTTTTTCTCTATTCTTATCCTCCATCCCTCTTCCTCTCCTTTTATTAAACATCTCTTTTCCCCTCACCTTCTTTCCTTCCCTTCCTTCCTTTTGCATTTCCTTGCTTCCTCTGTCCTTCCTCACTACTCATGTTTTTCTTTCCTCCATCTTTTTTTCTCGTATTTCCTTTCTCCCTCTCCCCTCTTCCATTTCCTACATTCCTCCCATCCTTTATTCACGTCTTCTCCTTTTTAGTTTACCCCTTTCTTCTTATCCCCACATCTCACCATCCTTTCTTTCCTTCTTATTCCCTCCATCATACTTTCTCTTTCCTTCCTTCCTTTTTGTTTTCTTGCACTCCTCTCTCCTTCCTCTCTTCCTTCCACTCCTCCTGGTTCGTCTCTAACTCTGTCTCTTTTCTGTTTGTGTGTTTCCTGACAGGACGGTCATACATGGACATGGAGTAAGGACGCCTCCTCCTCCTCCTCCTCCTCCTCCTCCTCCTCCTCCTCCTCCTCTTCGCCTCTGTCTGTACCACGAATGCCCCCCCGACCCGAGACGGAGGAAAAGAGAGAGACAGTGAAACAGAGGAAGAGATAAAGGAAAATTAGGGGGCAGAAAAAAACAGCAAGCAAAAGCAAAAAAGGAGAAAGAGAAAGAGAGGAAGAGGGAGGCGGCTCATCCATAATCTCCACAGCGGGGAAACACTTAGAGGGAGGGCGGCCACACGGGCGATTCTGTCTATCTTGCAACTTCAGGAACCATCATCACAATTTAATAAGAATCTGAAAGGCTGCGGCGCTGCAACAAATCAGTCATCATCAGGAAGAGAGGGCGGGCGAGAGAGCTCCAGACTCAGAGAGAGAGAGAGAGAGAGAGAGAGAGGGGAGGATGCAGCGAGGTGGAGGACGCACAACAGAGTTTTAACACCTTCACTCCTGGATTTATATCTTCCTGCTGCAAGTCCCAGCAGCAATAAACCTGCGTCTGCAATATCAGAGAATAACTTTATTATTATTTCACACAGATTCTGCTCCTCCAAGGCCGCAGACACGCTCCAAGAAATTATGTGTTTCCACCGGGACAGTCTGTGTTTTGTTCTGGAACATTTCCTTATCTAGGAGAGGACCAAAGTTTGTCTTAAAAAGGGAATATATTCCAGACAGCTTCTTGCAGGCCAAGAGGACTTTTATTGTGGAGAGCAACAGGAAGTCTGTATCCCCTGTGAAGGACTTCAGAGACCCTTCAGAGTAAAGGACAGGAAGCTCACCTGTCGGATGCATCAGCTTTGTTTTTCCTATGCTTTGTTTTCATGGCTTGACACCTAGCTGACCTCTGACCCCTCCCTCCGCCCCTCCTCCCCCCTCCGTCAACATGCCAATGAGGATTCAGTCAGAGCACCCGCATTAGCTCCGTGAACTTCGCCCCATTCCCCCCCGAGGACAGTGCAGACTCTCAACAGCTGAGACGAGTTCCTGCAAGATGGCGGCCGGCGTGGCGACGTGGCTGCCGTTTGCACGGGCAGCAGCGGTGGGATGGCTGCCGCTGGCCAAGAAGACGATGCCCAAACCTCCCGTGGACAACACGTCGAGATCGGACGAGATCCTGTACGTCAACGTCAGCGGTGTCAGGTTTCAGGTGGGTGTGGCTGTCTACTGAGCATGCTCAGTGTGTTTTCAAAGGGTCATCGGTTAGAGGAGAAATGTTCTGAAATCTACAATTTAGAGAAAGTTTGCAGCTAGGCCACGCCCCCTAATCCTGCCCCCCTTTAACCCTTCACCTGCTGTAAACAGGTGAGCTGTTTATACACTCAGCCGTACAGTCGTCATGACGACAGACATGAGCTACAGAGAGAGTTTTTACCACGGTGTCAACAGGCAGAGGGAACATGTGACCGACTCCTTCACTCAGATTACTTTGACATGGATATGGTCGTCCCTGGTGTCTCTGTTTCTGTCTACAATTAATCACTGTTGTTATTCTGCTTTGATCCATCGGAAGCATTCCATTCTGCTTTGATCTGTTCCATTCTATTCTCCTTTGATCTGTTCCATTCTGTTCTCCTTTGATCTGTTCCGTTCTATTCCCCTCTCTGCGGATTGATTTGATATAATTGTTTTTGTGCCAGGCTGTAAACATGTTTATTTCTGCTGTAACATTTAACATGGGGCTCTATGGGGACTGACTCACTGCAGGAGACACACTCTAGTGGACACTGGAGGAACTGCAGGAGACACCCTCTAGTGGACACTGGAGGAACTGCAGCTCTTTTTTTGGCCTGTTGTTGAGCTTTTCTGTATTCAAAGATCTTTAATGTTGAGAAGCTGCAGTTCCTCGAGCGTCCACTTGAAGCTCTCAGAAAAAACCCCAAAAACATGTTAATAAGCAGAAATCAACATGTTGAGATTTAAAACTACTCCTTGCTGGTTTATAAAAACAAACATTATCTTCTTGGGGTACACACTGAATAATTAACGTCATTGAACCTAACGGGTCTGCAGGGTGTAACTTTAATAATCTCCTCTCCTGTGATCTAACGTCTGACTAAAGGTCAGGGCTTGTTTACCTCCTGATGGAAGACCTCGGGGTGATGTAACTTCTTTTAAATATGAATGAACCCCCCGCCGTGTGTTCCTGATGTCAGGTGGTCTCGGGGTGTTTGTGGAGCTCTCCTCCAGCAGCTCAGTGTGATGTTAAAGAACTCTCTGCATTAATGATAACTGAATTAATGAGAGAGTTCTCTGTGGTGTTAGTGGATTTAGAGAAAGGCAACAGTAGTAAAGAGAGTGAGTTTCATCATGAGGTGAAACGGCTGCTTCTCAGGCCCTGCTTTCATCCTGCTGCATGTGAGCCTCATCTCACCGCCACATGTGATTTCTCTGAGAGATATTGTCACCCACAAGTGTTGTTCAGGGGGCGTTGTCACGTCTCTTACCAACAGGGAGCAGAAACAAAGTGTAGTGGGCCTGAACGCAGCCTGCAACAACGAGGAGCTGCTGCAGAACAAATGATTTTATTACTGAGAGCGATAACAAGAGGAGAACGGTCCATTAGGAAGGTAACGAGAGCAGAAAATCAGTCCAACGGAGGCAGATAAACGAGAGGAGGGGATTAAAAGTTAGAGAGAGTGGGTGAAGAGCTTTAAAAAGGACGCACACTCGAGTCCTGGTGCTCACATCAAATGTCACAGAGACGAGGGGAGTCCAAAACTCCATCAGAGTAACCTGAGTCCTTGTTTCTGCAGGAAAACTAAGTTTCTAATATAAGCATTATTTGGTTGGCTCTTAAAACTACATTACCCATGATCCTCAGCAGCTTTGCGTGTTGATACTTAGATGTAGAGGGTTTAAAAGTACGGCTGTGAAATAACTTCAAAGTCCAAAGAAGACTAAAGAGCAAGTTTGTAATCCACGTCCCAGTCCTTGCACCACGATGCTCTCTTACAGCAATGCATCATGGGACTCGTAGTTGACTCTCTAATTGTAATTATGTACCTTTCTTAACGACACAGACTCTGTTAGAAGTCTTTAAAGCTTCATATCATCTGTGAGAGAAAGTACAGTCCCCTCCGTCTCCCGCTCTGCTCGTACCTCCACCTCTCGATCTTGTGAAGGCCGCGCCTCTAATCGCCACATTGATGTGCGTTTGAGCGGTAATAATAACAAAATGACTCCACGGCAGAAATAGACCCGCCGGCTCTCAGAAGTCAAACAGAAGTCTGAAGTTCTCTTTGCTGCAGAACAAGAAGGTTCCTGACGAGGCTTTGACTTTGTCCTGATTTTTAAAATACAAAGACTGTAAGCTGCAGAGTTAAATATAGAGAAATGAACCTTACTGTAAAAATAATAAAGTCTGAGCTGAAACAAAAACAATCACTGTTAGAGACGGATCAACGACCCCGTCTTCAACATCAACATCAGTCCTTCAGGTGGAACCTTTGGACTCTGGAGACGCCTGACTTATTATAATAATAATAATAATAATAATAATAATAATGATAATAATAATAATAATAATAATAATAATAATAAATAATAATAATAATAATAATAATAATAATAATAATAATAATAATAATAATAATAAATAAGTAAAACAATAATGATACAATTATTATTATTATTATTATTATTATTATTATTATAGTAATAATGATAAATATTATTGTTTTTGTTATTATAATTAAACAATAATAAAAAACAAAATTAATAATAGTACTACAAATAATAAGAATAAGAAAAAAAGGAATAATGACATAAAAATACTAATTAATAATAGAAATAATAATAAGAAGAAGAAGAAGAAGAAGAAAAGGAATAATAATAATAAATATTATTGTTGTATAAAAATAACAATAATAAAAACAACATTATTAATAGTACTACAAATAAGATAAGGATAAGAAAAAAAAAGGAATAATAATAATTCCAGACATAATAATACTAATTATAATAGAAATAGTAACAATAGTAGACATAATGATACAAGTAATAATAATGATACTACTGCTACTAATAATAATAGAAGTAGAAATAATAATAATATTAGTAATCATAGTAATCATTATAATAGAAATAATAATAATTACTTTTATGTTCCTTTGAAAACCAAGGTTACTAGGCACTAAAGTAAAGTTCCTGTGACCCTGCAGAGAATCACTGAAGCTAACAGGAAGGAGGTCCAGAGTGAGCTCCTGACTGGTTCATGTCATCTTTGTGAAATCTCTGCTTCACTGAAAACACGCCCGGTCTGCTGCTGGATTATAGGATCCCTCATCCTGACTTAATAACTGAGCTAGCAGCAGCTCAGCTCACCGCCCCTCCTGACGCACTGACTCGTTCAGGATAAGCCCCGCCCACATCCTAACCAGTTTGAACTCATGTCTCTGTTTTCCTCTCCATCCCCCCGCAGACATGGAAGAACACCTTGGACCGTTATCCGGACACGCTGCTGGGTTCTTCGGAGAAGGAGTTCTTCTACAACGAAGACACGCAGGAGTACTTCTTCGACCGAGACCCCGAAATGTTCCGACACATTCTGAACTTTTACCGTACCGGGAAGCTGCACTACCCGCGGCACGAGTGCATCCAGGCCTTCGACGAAGAGCTGGCCTTCTACGGCATCGTGCCGGAGATCATTGGAGACTGCTGCATGGAGGTGAGTCATCAAACTCTGACTTAAAGGAGACATATCCTGCAGAATGGACTTATTAATGGTCCTCTCCCTGAAATCTGTGTCCCTGTCTACAAACCCCCTGAAAAGTCAAAGACTCCATCCTGCCCCTGTTCTGATTTCTCCACCTTTCTGTAAATGTGTGCTGAAACCAGCCGTTTCAGTTTTCAGTGTTTTTCATACGTCACAACGCCATCCGGTCTGTAACAGGAAGTCAGAGCTCGGAGCTTGTTCAGCCCATAGACTGTATAAAATACAACTCAACCCCTCCTCCGTTTTTCATTCCCTGCACACATGTGTGCTAACAAGGAGCTTAGGAGGGAGGCATGCTAGTTGTAGGCTGTCTTAATAAACACAAAGGTCGCTTTGACTCCCCACGTCTGCAGATTTGAAGATCTAGTGGAGGATTTTTATTTATCATGGATAAGTGCTAGCGCTAGTTAGCATAGCCACATAGCTACATGTTGGTAGCTGTGTACCAAGACACACGTCGACATGCTGACAAATCAAACAACAAGAAACACTAAATCTGTGACCAATGGTTCAGAAAGGTCCTGCTGCAGGCGCCTCTCCGTCAGGATCAGATTCTGGATCAGATTCAGAGGGTTGAAGTAACGCGGGTCTGTGAGCAGCCGTGTATATTCAGCCAACATGTAAACATTAGATCAACGTGCCGGACGGTCGAGGCCACGCCCACTTCCTGAGGGGGCGTGGTCAGAGAGCTCATTCTCATTTAAAGGCACAGACACAGAAAACAGCCTGTTCTGAGCAGGGCTGAAAAAGAGGGGTTTACAGGCAGACCAGAATCTGATTTCAAAGAGTTTTTATGAGCAATAAACTTTAAAGACATGTTTTGGGGACCTCTTAGACCAAGATATGTTGATGAAGAAGAGCAGACTATGTCACCTTTAACTATTTTACCCAGAATGCAGGATGCAAGTTGTTGTGGGAGTTGAGTTTTATTTGTGTAAAACTAAATTAAAAGTTATGATATAAAACTCTTCATACAGATCAGATAATTACAGAGAGTCATCATGAATCTGCCTACGAGCACTCTACATCTCAAAGCACTCCCGGAGTCTTTAGGTACCACCGCCGGCCTTCAGTCTGGAGCTCTATGACCTCTTTAAGATAATGTGGTGCCTCAGCATTAAGAGCTCTATAGGGATCTAGATTCTCTTCTACATTTAGTAACAGAACATACATGCAGAAACACCCCGGCTGTCAGACAGGAGAGAGGATGCAGGCCTCTCCTAAAACTCCTGGGAGCCCGGGCGGCTGTCCTCCATCCCTCTTCTGGATTAGAGCCGCACACTCGCCCGATGTGTGCAGACCTACTTTCACCGAGACGCTCCTGCAGCTCCTGCAGCTCCTTCAGCTTAAGAGCTCCCTCTGTTTCTGTCATAGTTTGATTAAATTTCTGGCAGGAGAAAGACTTTTCCTGTAAAGTCGAGGCAGCGTCATGTTGAACACGGACAGCTGGAAGCTTCTGCTGCTCTAAAGAGGTCGTTACCTGAGGCTGTGAGAGCTCCACAGTGTTCTTATCTCTGTCACATGTTTGTATTATATGGAACATGAATCATCCTCTATACAATCATGTTCAATCAATCTTTATTTATAAAGCACCAAATCACAACAAACGTTCTCCTCAGACTCCAAACAGAGCCGGTCTAGACCGGACTCTATGATCTATTATCAACAAAGACCCAACATCAAGACCGGGTCAGATCCAGTCCCATCTTCCAGACCGGACTCAGTCTGATCTCATCTTAATCCACCATGAGCAGAGCACTTTGCAGCATTTAGCAAGTTACAGTGGCAAGGACAAACTTCCTTTAACAGGCAGAAACCTCCAGCAGGACCAGACTCATGTTAGACACACATCTGCTGAGACCGTGTTGGAGAGAGGGAGTGTTCTCCTCTCTAATATTTGAGTGTAATGTTAGTTTAGGTTAGAGAGTTTTCTTCAGAAGGTTCCTGTTCTATAAAACAGATCTGAGTGTTCTCCTCTGGTCTCTCTAATATTTGAGTGTAATGTTGGTTTTGGACTGCCGCTCTGTGAGAACAGCACCATCAGCTAAATGAGTAAAGGTCCTGATGGATCTGAGGGGGATTCTAACCAGAGTTGCTCTCAGACTCCATTATCAAATAGCAGCTCGTTACTCCAGCAGTGATGAGCCCTCTGAAACAGCAGCAGCAGTCAAATGCAATCTGACTGGGCTCTTTAGTGCCGCTGCTTCTGGCACACTTCCCCCCCCGTGGTTCTGTAAGTGATTTCTTTAACGAGTCACAAACAAGTTCCTCCGTCCCCCCAACGCCTAAACGCCGCTTTACATCGCCGTCTGTCTTATTAGCCCCGCCCACCGAGGCGGTTATACCTCAGATCCCTGTTTCTATAACTGACCCGTCCACTGACTCATGAATGGGTAATTGTTCTTCACTTCCTCACATTTGGCAGGCGCGGTTCTGTTCACAAACGTTGCTTCTGAACTGTGAAAGCTTCTAATTTCTGTGTTTCACTTCCCCCACAGTTTCCCACCAGGAAAACTCCACAGGACTTTATTTTTATCCTCTCGTAATTTCACAGCTTCTGATACTTTCTCTTGTTGCTGTTGGCGTCTCATCAGAGATGTAAGAGGCTCTGAACGTTCCTCCCGGACGGGTTCGGTGTTTTGTTAGCAGCCAATGGGAGAAGACAGTGACCTCATTGGTGCTCAGATTGTTTAACTGAGTGAGGTTATGGGGATTCTGTCTTTGGTGTTTGGTGACCATCAAAGGAGAGTTAGCTTACTGACATGTTTAAAGCCAACAGGATAAGCTGTGTAAGATAAGATAAGATCCTCCTTTATTCGTCCCCCAACGGGGAACTTCATGGAGTTCCAGCAGCAAACAAGAAGGTGTACAGAACAAGAATTCAACAAGAATATATATATAAAGAAATGTTCATCAGAGACGACAGCTTGACCATAATCCTCCTGTCAGCCACCACCTCCACAGGGTCCAGGACTGAGCTGGCCTTCTTCCCCAGTTAGTTCAGTCTGGCTCTCCTGTATCCTGAAAATCCTTCCAATGTGGCGTTGGTGTCCGCTGTTAGCTCTGTTAGCATGATGCTACTCTGGTGCTGGGTTAGCTGGTCCACCTTATCGTAGATAGATCTTACAGTCCCCATAACGGTGGGTGGAAGGACAGGTCCATGTGGTCTTTTCTTAGCTTGCACCTCAGTACCAGCACGTCGTCCTCGCCTCCTTCTCCTCAGCTCGCAGAGAACATCGGGCCTAGCATCGTTTAGCATCGACATGCTACGGGCTGCTAACAGCTGATCTCGTATGTAAACAATGTTACCATGGTTACAGGATCTCCGGACACACGCAGGAACAAAAACAAATATGGAAGCAAATAAGTAACAAAATTAAAAAGCAAATGTCATTTTCTTTTTCATTTTAACTGTGTGACATAATTAGCATTGTTGAAAATTAAAATGCAAATAGGATTAAGAAGAAACATACTTTATTAATCCCCAGGGGGAAATTCAAATTTTTTTTTCACTCGTTATTTTTTTCAAACATGCAACACGCACAGTTTCTTGGTATAAACATTCAGTCATGCACACACATGCAGTGGACATGCACTTAGGGAGAGATGTCAAAGTGAGGATGCTGCCATCAACCAGCACACCCTGAGCAGTTGGGGGTTCGGTGCCTTGCTCAAGGGCGCCTCGGCAGTGCCCCAGCAGGTGAGCCAGCGCCTCTCCAGCCACCAGTCCACTTGCCAAGCTTCGTCCATGCTGGGACTCGAACCGGCGACCCTTCGGTTCCCAAGTCAAGTCCCTATGGACTGAGCTACTGCAGCCCCAAATGATTGAATATACATTTTATTTATAAGTCAAATAATATGTGCATCTTTAGAAAATTAAGAAACATTTCTGTTAATGCATTTTAATTTTCAAATTTTAATTTTAATTTTGTTACATATATGCTTCCATAGTTTTAAGCTAGCTGCTGTATGTACCAAGGGGACAGGGGGAGGTCTTCTTCAGGCACAGTCTCTGGTGGTTTGATCTGAACTCTAACCTCCTCCCTCCTCTCTGTGTTTTAAAGGAATACAGAGACAAGAAGAAGGAGAACCAGGAGCGTCTGGCCGAGGACACAGAGGCCAACGAGGCCATGGACGCCCCCCTCCCTCCGCACAGCACCTCCAGGGAGCGTCTGTGGCGAGCCTTCGAGAACCCCCACACCTCCACCATGGCGCTGGTCTTCTACTACGTCACCGGCTTCTTCATCGCCGTCTCCGTCATCGCCAACGTGGTGGAGACGGTCCCCTGCAAGCCCCCTAAAGGCAGCGTGAAGGACCTTCCCTGCGGGGAGAAGTACCAGCTGGCCTTCTTCTGCATGGACACGGCCTGCGTGCTCATCTTCACCTTCGAGTACCTGATGCGTCTGTTCGCCGCGCCCAGCCGCTGCAAGTTCATGCGCTCGGTGATGTCGGTGATCGACGTGGTGGCCATCATGCCGTACTACATCGGCCTGGTGATGCCGGAGAACGAGGACGTCAGCGGCGCCTTCGTCACCCTGAGGGTTTTCCGGGTCTTCAGGATCTTCAAGTTCTCCCGCCACTCTCAGGGTTTGAGGATTTTGGGTTACACCCTGAAGAGCTGCGCCTCCGAGCTGGGCTTCCTGCTCTTCTCCCTCACCATGGCCATCATCATCTTCGCCACCGTCATGTTCTACGCCGAGAAGGGCACCAAGGGCTCGTCCTTCACCTCCATCCCCGCCTCCTTCTGGTACACCATCGTCACCATGACCACGCTGGGGTGAGTCTGGCCCGCTTGGTGCGTTTGGGGCGTCTGGCTGTGAGGCGGATCTGGTTCTGATGCTGGTTCACGCGCTCCTCTCTGGAGCCGTGTTGTGTGTCGGGATTATTGGCTGTGCAGGAGAGCTTAACAGTCTGTTTCCACCACGAAGAGAGATGAAGTGTGAAAAACCAAACTCTGTGTGTGTGTGTGTGTGTGTGTGTGTGTGTGTGTGTGTGTCAGCCTCCCACTCGTTGCTTCTCGAGTACGGTGGTGTATCTTCACCCTGCTGCCTTCGCCCACACACACTCGCTGCTGCTGCTGCTGCTGCTGCCATGTGGTTAGAGAATGTGTGCGTGCATGTGTGTGTGTGTGTGTGTGTGTGTGTGTTTGTGTGTGTGAGGATGATGATGATGCTGCTGCTGATGATGATGATGATGATGATGATGGTGTCTTCACCCTGCAGGTCTTCTATTATCCGCTGTTCAAAGAGCTGCAGGAAACATCAGAAATAAGGGAGTGAGTCAGGAACACAAGCTCCATCTGAACCACCACACACACACACACACACACACACACACACACACACACACACACACACACACACACACACACACACACACACACACACACACACACACACGCTGCTCTATATGACTCTGTCCTCCTACCTGTCTGTGAATGAGATAAGGTGTGAGATCAGAGGGTGTGAATGGGAGAGTCTGAATGAGTCAAACGGTTCAGCTGGTTTCAGACTCTCTGGATGGATTTTAATATTTCTCATATTTCACTCGTCGTTATTGTTTTTGAACAATTCATCAAAATGTTTCATTCGTTCCAACATCATGTTCTTTAATCTGTTATTTTAACATTTAAAGTAGTGATGAAGTAGGGAAGCTTGTATCCTTTAGCCTCCTCGCTAACAGCTCGTCTGTTCACCTGTCAGTCGAGTTAGCCCCGCCCCTAATTATACATAACCACGCCCCCAATTATGCAAAACTCACACAACTCCTCGTCTCCTCGTCTCCTCTCCTCCTCCTCAAACCCATCCTTCTGTTGTGTCTCCAGTGCTTTACACCTCTCCTTCCTTCTTTGTTCAGCTCCTTTCCTTTCTTTTCCATTTGTTTCCTCTTTCCCCTTTTTCTGCCTTTGCCTTCCTTCATTTCCTTCATCTGCCTCTCCTTTCCTTTCCTTGTCTTTCCTTTCCTTTATCTATCTCTCCTTTCCTTTCCTTTCCTTTATCTGCCTCTCCTTTCCTTTTCCTTGCTTCCTTTCCTTTCCTTATCTTTCCTTGTCTTCCCTTTCCTCTCCCTAGCTTGTTTCCTTTCTTCTCCCCCTAACCCTCCACTGTTGTCCACTCGTCTACCTCCCTTTCTCGTGTTTTCCTATTTTTCTCTTCCTTCTGTCTCTCTGTTTTTTCATTTTTCCCATTCTCTCCTCTCTTTCTCTCTTCCTCTCTTCCTCTCTTCCTCTCGTTCTTCAGGTCCATTAGTTTTCAGCGGGGAGAGGCCGACCTCTAAATGGATTCTCAAGGCAGCAAAACACTACTCGAGCTTTTACCTCCTCTTCCTCCACCTCCTCCTCCTCCTCCTCGTCCTCCTCCTCCTGCTCCTCCTCCTCCTCTTCCTCCTCCTCCTCTTCCTCCACCTCTACCTCCTCCTCCTCGTCCTCCTCCTCCTCGTCCTCCTCCTCCTCTTCCTCCTCCTCCTCCTCCTCCTCCTCGTCCTCCTCCTCCTCCTCCTCCTCCTCCTCCTCCTCCTCCTCCTCCTCCTCCTCCTCCTCCTCCTCCTCCTTCGTTCCTTGTTGGAGTCTGCTCTGGTTGTCTTCAGTGAATCTGAAGCTTGTTTCCTCTGTTCCAGTAAGAAGTTGATGTATTGATGGTTTGTGATGGAGGCGGTCTGAGAGGATCTGAAGGTTGGTTCTGATGAAGATGACTTTAAACGTCTGTAATCTGAAAGTAGTGACAGGAGTTGAAATGTGAAGTCAAAGCCTCGTTGTGTTGTAAAAGTTTCTACATGACTACGTCTGACTTTCAGAGACCTTTATTGATTAAATTCTTCTTCTTCTCCGTCCTCTCTCTCTCTCTCTCCGCTGCAGTCCGATCGGCCCGTGTGTGTTTTCTTCTCTCAGTTTGCTATCTTTGTTTTTCATCATGCTGCTTTTATTGCCTTGCTCCTGTGTTTTATCACTGTGCAAATAAACTGGGAGTGAAATCATAAACCTATTGCAGCCCCTCCAGAAGCAATATACGTGAGAGGGGAGCACAATCTGCTGTTTGTGTCTGGACTGCAGATAATCCACACCTCCCTCCAGGTGCTCTGATTAAAAAAACTTTCAATAGAACAATTAATAGTTCCTGACTCGGGGGAAATCTGTCAATTCATTCACTAACAAGCTGTTATTATCACACGGGGACTTTCTGCTGACGGACAGCTGTGAAAGAGAGGAACTAAAGAGATAAACTCCATCACAAACAAACGGAAAACTTCTGCCTGAGAGCCTCCAGTTATCATCCGCTGGAGACGTGACCGGACTACTACGCTCCAGGAGCCGGTCTAACAGAGTCTGTGGTCAGGGTCGGGGGTATCTGAGTCGAAATGAGTTTCTCTGACGTGTTTCACAATCAGCTTAGAGGCGTGTGTCAGAAGTTGGGACCAATCAGGTGTCAGCAGGAGAAACAGTCTGTATGGAGAGCAGCAGCAGGAGGAACACATCCCTGCTCCCATGGTTGTTACTGTGAGGAGGATTTCTTTCTCTCTATAAACAGATCTCTGCATCAATCAGCGTTTAGATTTCCTGACTTCCCTGAACGCAGCATCAGAAATGATGGATCCCACCTCCATTCAACAAACAAACATTGTAGACGTAGTTTTCTTCTCCTCTTGAGGACAGACCTGACAAAGCTTTTTACTTTCAGCTACAACTAACCTGTAATTACAGATTCTGATTCAGAGACATGTTGGATCTGGATCTCAGGGTCTGGGTTTTAGTCTGAGAAGGGTTCTGGTCTCTGTCTGTAGTCTGAGCAGTATCCACCAATCAGGTGTCAGCAGGAGAAACAGTCTGTATGGAGAGCAACAGCAGGTGTTCTAGAACTCTGACATCATCAAAGACAGAATTCCAGAATTCTGTCTTTGATGATGTCATAATTCTGTCTTTGATGATGTCATAATTCTGTCTGTGATGATGTCAGAATTCTGTCTGTGATGATGTCAGAGTTCTGTCTTTGATGATGTCAGAGTTCTGTCTTTGATGATGTCAGAATTCTGTCTTTGATGATGTCAGAGTTCTGTCTTTGATGATGTCAGAATTCTGTCTTTGATGATGTCAGAGTTCTGAGAACAAATGGAACATTCCATGAAGAAGGTCAGAGCTAAAGAAACATCAGTGTCTCTAATCCTCTTTCATAGACCTCCATTCAACAAACAAACATTGTAGACGTAGTTTTCTTCTCCTCTTGAGGACAGACCTGACAAAGCTTGACTTTGGACTTTGGACTAATCTGCATCATGATGTTGTTATTTCAGCAAACTGAAGACCCGTTAATTACAAGAACATCACAAGAACATCAGTTTCTGTTTCAGGTTCATACTGCTGAAGGAAGCCAGAGGGAAGACTCTGTGGACCTGTTTACAGTGAAACTGAGACTCTGTGGACCTGTTTACAATAAAGCTGAGACTCTGTGGAACTGTTTACAGTGAAGCTGAGACTCTGTGGAACTGTTTACAGTGAAGCTGAGACTCTGTGGACCTGTTTACAGTGAAGCTGAGACTCTGTGGACCTGTTTACAGTGAAGCTGAGACTCTGTGGAACTGTTTACAGTGAAGCTGAGACTCTGTGGAACTGTTTACAGTGAAGCTAAGCTGAGACTCTGTGGACCTGTTTACAGTGAAGCTGAGACTCTGTGGACCTGTTTACAGTGAAGCTGAGACTCTGTGGACCTGTTTACAGTGAAGCTGAGACTCTGTGGACCTGTTTACAGTGAAGCTGAGACTCTGTGGAACTGTTTACAGTGAAGCTGAGACTCTGTGGACCTGTTTACAGTGAAGCTGAGACTCTGTGGACCTGTTTACAGTGAAGCTGAGACTCTGTAGGAACAGATGAAGGGCGTTCCTCTGGGGGAGGTAATGAACCTAGAAATGATATTGATTTTGCAGACAGATCTGGAGGCTTATTTCACTTGATGTCTTGGCGGTTCACTTCTTTTATACTTGATGGTCTTTTTCTTGACTCTGGGGCTTTAAACCCTGAGAGAGTTACTCACAGCTGCTTGTTTCATTTTAAAGAACATTGTTAAATAGGCAGAATGTTTATTATTGATAATCCTGAATGTCAGTTTTTGGGTCTCCTCTCTTCTATATAAAACTCATGAGACCTCTCTGTATATGTAGCTGTAACTTCACTGCCCTGCGTGTGTACTTTGGCCGGGGAGAGTTTGTGAGGCTCAGAGCACTTTACCATCAACATTATTTATAAGAACAAGAAGGGAAGCAGCCATTTCCTCTAAAGAACAGGATGTATATGAGCCAGAGAGCGAGGCGGGAGAGCAGCCTTATAAAACAGCCGGGATGGAATTATAGAGCATTTCAACGCATGGCACACGCTGTTAATGTTTTAATAGAAAGAGAGAGGGAGAGAGGGAGAGAGAGGGAGAGAGAGGGAGAGAGGGCTTGAAAAAGAGGAGGTGCAAACAGAAAGAAGTGAAATCTAATCAAAGACTAAGAGAGTAAAAGAGAGAGGTTCATCGCCTCCATCACGTCTGAAATCCTCCAGCTGATGGAAACTAAACGTTCGCCTCTTTTATGAAACCTGGTGACCGCTCTTCAAAATCAAGAAGTCAGGGAACATTTTCAAACCCTGAGAGTTAGGGGCGTGGCCTCCTTAAAGTGACAGGTGTTGATAAGGAAGTGAGAAAGTGGAATTTACATAACTCTTTCAAACAAACAGAGATGTCTTAAAGAGCCTTTCATTGATGACAACACCCAGGAATGTTTAGAAGTGAGCGTGTAGTTGTTCATGAGATTCATAGATCTATAATCTGACACACTGACTCCAGGAACAACAAACATCTCTCCTTCCTCTTTTGTTCAGCTCCTTTCCTTTCATTCCTTTCCTTTCTTTTTCATTTGTTTCCTCTCCGCTTCTCTCCTCCCCTTTTTCACCCCATCATCTTAGTTTTTTACTTAACTCTCATCTTCTGTCTTTCCTTTCCTTTCCTTTCCTTTATCTATCTCTCCTTTCCTTTTCTTGTCTTTCCTTTCCTTTATCTATCTCTCCTTTCCTTTTCTTGTCTTTCCTTTCCTTTATCTATCTCTCCTTTCCTTTCCTTTCCTTTCCTTGTCTTTCCTTTCCTTTCCTTTCCCTGTCTTTCCTTTCCTTTATCTATCTCTCCTTTCCTTTCCCTATCTTTCCTTTCCTTTATCTATCTCTCCTCTCCTTTCCTTGTCTTTCCTTTCCTTTTTCTATCTTTGCCTTCCCCTGACTCCAGGAACAACGAACAATAAAACACTTCATTAAAGACCAAACACACTCGTCTGACCCGGTGTGTTCTGAGCGCCTCTTGAAACACCAACAGGAGGTGGATTTGTGATGTCTGAGCAGAGCTAGACTTTATGCTGCTGCACGGTGGTGCAGTGGGTGGCCCTGTTGCCTCACAGGAAGAAGGTTCCTGGTTTGAGTCCCGGGTCGGGCAGGCGCCTTTCGTGTGGAGTTTGCATGTTCTTCCCGTGCATACGTGGGTTCTCTCTGGGTACTGTTTCTGCAGCCAGCCTCTAGTGGACGCTCGAGGAACTGCAGTTTTTAGCACTTCCACATGGGCTTCATATTTTAAGACCGGAGGTTGCCGCTTGGTCGGGTACAAGGGGCAGAGAGCGAGGAGAGATCTGCTGAGTCACTGATCATGAAAGGTGAATCGGTATCATACTTTAGCGGCTGAAAAATACATCTGGATGTCTCGGCTCTGGATCCTGAATATGTGGGAAACACCGACGTGACATCCTTTTTATTAATGAATCTTAAAGCAGATTTATGTTTTATGAAGGTAGAGAAGAGTGCTGTCTTAGTCCTCTCTTCAAGTATTCATGCAGAGCAGGACGTCATGGCTTTATCATACCGACGGTGCAAAGTCAGACTCCTTAAAATAACCTCGTGTGAAATAGGTGGAATGCCCTTTAATGAAGAGCATGTTAGACGTGAGCGGGACTGAAGGACAGAGAGAGTAATCTTTGTGTGTGTAAGTGGAGCTAGTTAATAAAGACTCTTTTCATTTACCTCCCATAATAAAACCAATGTCCCCTCCATTAATTAATGTGGACCAGCTGGAAGAGGACCAGAGTCTCTGCCGGACTCACCCCTGAGTGATGGAGGAGGGAGCGGGAGGTAGTGTGGAGGGTCAGGGGATCGGCAGGTCGGGTTCTGCTGATCTATGTGACTGTACATCTATCCTCTCCAGCCGGGCTGTAATGGAGTGAGACCTCCACCACAGATCCATAACAGGAGGAACCAGCTGCTGTCCTCTCAGGGCCTCTGTGTGAAACTCATCGATACCCTGCCATCGATCGGATCCTGGCAGCACCGGGGGTTTTGATGATGAGTCGCTGATCTATGCTGCTGCAGATCTATGCTGAAGGTGTAGACTCATGCATTTAAAGAGATGATGCAGTGATACTCTAATATTTATATGTCTGTTCAGTGTTTAAAGGCAGTGTAAGGAGGTTTTAACTGATGTTGAATGAGGAATGAAGCCAATGCTCAAATATCAAAAACTGCAGGTCCCAGAATGTCCACTAGAGTGTGTCTCCTGAAGTTCCTCCAGTGTCCACTAGAGTGTTTCTCCTGAAGTTCCTCCAGTGTCCACTAGAGTGTGTCTCCTGAAGTTCCTCCAGTGTCCACTAGAGTGTGCCTCCTGCAGTGAGTCAGTCCCCATAGAGCCCCATGTTAAAATGTTACGGCAAAAAAAACCATGTTTACAGCCTGGTACACCAGGGACAACCTGATCACACACGTCACATCAAATCAACCTACAGCGAGGAAAATAGAATGGAACAGATCAAAGGAATGGAACAGATCAAAGGAGAATAGAATGAACAGATCAAAGGAGAATAGAATGGAATGGAACAGATCAAAGGAGAACAGAATGGAAGGGAACAGATCAAAGGAGAACAGAATGGAAGGGAACAGATCAAAGGAGAACAGAATGGAAGGGAACAGATCAAAGGAGAACAGAATGGAAGGGAACAGATCAAAGGAGAACAGAATGGACTGTTCAGTTGATCAAAGCAGAATAGAACAGTGATTAATTCTAGACAGAAAAAGAGACAGTTTATATACATCTCACCTGTTTACATTAGATTCAGCATTAAGGGGGGGAAAGGGGCGTGGCCTCTTTGAGTGACAGGTGGTCCCTGCAGCTCATTCAGTCCCTGAACTTTGACCTCTGGGCCGTGTTTGTGGTGTTGGAGCCTTTCGGAGCCTCTCTGCTTATATCTTTAGTATGAGATTATAATCTTGTGCTTTGTTAAATTCTCAGGCCTGTGTTTTTTCTTCTCCTGAGGCATGATGGGAACGTGAGTCCGATGATAAGATGTGTGTTATGTAACAGGTCAGACCTGTATAATGTAATGCTACAAACAGGAACATGACATTTAGCACAGCCCAGGTCATTGTGTAATATGGTAGTGTTCAGGTCATTATCAGAGTATGCTAATAGAGACATTATGGTAATGTGAACACACGCTGCAAGAAATGTTCATACATTATTTATTAAAGTGGAACTAGAGCTGAGTGCGTGAAGTTATGTCACCAAAGAGAATCACTGCTTTTCAGTGTTTTTAAAGTGGATTCTGTCCAATCAGCAGAGACCATGGTGGGTCAGATGTTACCCTCTTTACAAGCTGTCATGTTCTGTGTTCCTCTCTTTAGGCTGTCTTTGTTTGTGTTTAGTCAGAAGAACATTTCAGTGACCCAGATCAAAGAACTCTAAGAACTTTAAAGTTGTGATTTTTCTCTCTCCATGGAGCTTGGCTAGCAGTTTCCCTCTGCTACCATTCTTTGTGCTAAGCTAGGCTAACCACATCCAGGACTTATTGGACACTTGTAGTGTCCTCTGTTTTTTCTACAAGTCCAAATGTCAGACTCAGTTCCTCTGAGACTTTAACCTGACAGTCAGTGACCTTCAGAGCTGCAGCTGTAGAGATGTTCTTTTTTATTCATAGAGGGAATTAATGTTTTTATGTTCCTGTTTCACCAAACACCATCAGCTCTCTTCTACATTCAAGACTACGTCTCAAGTTACTTCATAAGACTTCGGACACTTTTAGAGATTTGTCCTCCTGGTTGTTCAGTAACTCCGCCTACTTTTGGTACATAACTCCGCCCACTTTTGGGACACTTTGTTCTGCCTGATCACCATGTCTCTCCATCTTTCATCCCCCTGATGCTGAGGTTGGCCTCTCCGCTCACTTCTCAGCTGTCTACAAATATTGGCAGAGGTCTAGAACACCAGAACACCGGTGTTTTGTCAGAATGTGTTACCCCACAAGATAATCTTGCCCTCACTTCAGTCTCACTTAAACCAGCTGCTCAAACACATCAAGTTCTGGACCTGCTTCCTACTGTCCCTGAGCAAGGCAGGAGGCTGTCAGTGCTCAGTCTGCAGACACACACAGACACACACACACACACACAGACACACACACACACACACACACACACACACACACACCACTTTCTCTCTGCACGTCAATAAGCACTGGCAGGAATTTATTGCAAAATATAATTAAGGATTTGATTCTGTATTTTTTCTACCTCAGAGACCAACAAACACACACACACACACACACACACACACACACACACACACACACACACACACACACACACACACACGCACACACACACACGCACACACACACACACACACCGTTTACAGGGTCCTTCAGTGTGCCCAGAAAGTAATTTATCTTGTTGCTGCGTGATTAGGAAATTCCTTGTTTCTCCGCAAATCCCCCTGACGTGCGCGCACACACACACACACACACACACACACACACACACACACACACACACACACACACACACACACACACACACACACCTTCCGAGAGAGGCTGTTACCATGGTTATGACTGAGTTTGGGGTTTGTTGAGGCAGTCCTGGTGGTCGGAGGGACATTTAATCAGATTAAAGTATAATTTCATGGGTCAGATATGCAGACAGATGGTTTGTAATGTGCTCACACACACATATACAGCATATATATATGGACTGTGTGTGTGTGTGTGTGTTAGTGTGTGTTAGTGTGTGTTAGTGTGTGTTAGTGTGTAGTTGTTAGTCAGAACCTTCCTGTGTATCTGGATGTGTTTTATGATCTGATAGTCTGACGTGTTGGCTGAGTTTGGTCCCTGTTTCAGCTCCGTACGTCTGATCCCTGCAGGATTAAAGGGCGTCACGTTGAGTCTGTGTCTGCATTAAGATTAAAGATGTCGCTCCACCTGAAATGTTTTAATATCAAACTGTCTCCTCCCGGGATTTAAACTCCACACTCCTCTCTCTCTCTAATCTCGAACCCAGACGCAGCCACAGATATGAAAAGCACAGGTCCAACACGGCGCCTCACGTGACCCGGTGTGATGTCAGGTGATCTTTAGAGCAGACGGGGAACAGAGGAGTGAAGGTCAGGGCTTTGAAACCTCAACCTCAAAGGTCTGAGCCTACCTGCCCTCCTTTCATCCCTCGGTCTCGTCTGACAGGCGCTCAAAAAGATCTAAAGAGGGCATCAAAAGATCGGACCCAGAGATTTAACATCAGGATGATGGAGGAAGTCAAAGGAGGAGAAAAAGAGGAGTGTGTGATCTGATCAGTGTAACATAAGACACAGAGGGTTTATGACTTTTAGTCCAGCTAACATCTTGAACCCGAGCGTTCTGCGTGGACAGACTGAAGCCGCTCCTCATGAGTGTATTTTTAGGAGATGAAGACACCCAAAGGTCCTCTTATCTTTACGACTGGCCGGTCTGAAGCTGCTCTGACGTCAGAGAGAGAGTCGCAGTGACCCCAGAGTTATTCAGCTGATGTTTATTTCAATGACTTCAGGAATACAGAGTCATCAGACCAGTGTTCCCGTCTGTCCATCAAGTCAGACACGCCCTTATATGGGCAAAACTCCTAACTTAAATATCTTAAAAAACAACAACAAATAATAAACTCACCACGGACAGTGTGTGCTGATAGAGAAAAGAGCTCTTCAGACCTAACATGTTTTTTGATCCAGGCTGTAAACATGTCAACTTCTGCTGTAAAGATCGTCTCTTTGAATGGGTGTGTATGTGGTTTCTGGTGTTTCTGGAGTCAGCCTCTAGTGGACGCTTGAGGAACTGCAGATTTTAACACTCACTGCATTGAACAATAAGAGTCCAGAAATGTTCAGTAATATAAGGGGTACTGACAATACTCTAATTAATAAAAGACAAATAAATAAATAAATCAATAGATATGTGAATTAATTAAAAAACAAAAATAGATCAATGTAAAAAATGTAAATAAAAAAAGGATTAATACAGATAATAAATAAATAGAAAATAAAGATAATGAATCAATAAATAAATATAAATAAATAAAGATCAACAATTGAAATGAATGAATGAATTAAAAAAAGACAAATACATTAATCAATAAATATGTGAATTAATTAAAATATAAAAATAGATCAATATTTAAAATAAATAATAAATAAAAAAAGGCGGATAAATTAATCAATACAAATTGTAAATGAATAAAAAATTTAAATAGATCAATATTTAAAATGAATTATATTGTTTTAGTTTTATAGTATTCATAGTTTAATTACAACTTTAATAATTATAATAAAATACAAAACAACTGCATGATTTAATTTGACACAGGAAAACAATCTGTAACAGGAAGTTGCTCTGAGAGTTGCTGGGTTGTTAGAAAGGTTCTGATTGGATGGATTCAGCAGGTAAATATTAAATATATTCAGCGTGTTTGGTATGTTAAAAGTTGTAGACTTTCTGTCCCACCCTGGGAACGATTTTAAAAAGGTAAAGTCTGGATGGAGAGAGATGGAGATGAACGACAGAGTGACTGATGTTCAGTCCAATTATTCCTGGTTGATTCAAAGCAGATATTACAGCTTTAAAAACACCGACCAATCAGAGAGCAGGATCCTCAGTGTCTGTGGAGTAAAGTCACTCTGAACCAAAATGTGTGCGTGTGTGTGTGTGTGTGCGTGTGCGTGTGTGTGTGTGTGTGTCCTAGTTTTTCAGATGACTGGATGCTCCT